>NC_056739.1:397172633-397250133 GCF_019279795.1 Protopterus annectens | reverse complement strand
TAGAGCAAGAAATCTGGACAAAGTCATAAAAATAAACATGGGACAAAGCCCCAAAAAGAGGGACAATTTTTAAATATTGCTCTTGCAAACTTAGAAAGTTAATAGAATAACTGATTTTGCATTAGCATGAAGTTTTCTGAAGGTTATGAAGTCTGAAACTAAAATGTCTGTCGTTATTTTCTAACCTCAATCTTTAATGATTTGCCGCTAATTTGCCAGAAAAACACATGTTTATGAAAAACAGACCAAAAATTTGAGGCAAAAATCTACAATTGAGAGGTATGAAGTAGGCTGATACACTAGAACCAGAAAGGAAACACATCACAAACTTGCAGCAATCACGGAACAACATTTTAATAAATCCACAAGTTAAAAAGCAGTAACAAATGACAAAAAACAACTTAGTGCTTTTGCCCTTTGCATCATACAGGGCATTATCAGAGTAAAAGACCATAAGAAAAAAAAAACACCTTATATACTAGTAAACTATCATGTGCTAAGTAATCAATTAGACAAAATTAAGTTAAATCAAGTTCCTTACCATATGTTAACCCTTTAAGAAAAACAGTAAAACAATGTTTAAAAGTGCCTACTCCTAGTATAAAAGTAAAACATAATTAATAACATTTTAAGTTAAAATAATACAGTTTTATAATACATACCATAACAATTCATAGTAATGTATCACAAACAGTTAAAAATATGCTCTTATTAAAAATGACAAGTGTTGAAAAATTAAACATATGTTGCTCTTAGTCTTAAAACACTAGCAATAGAGCAACAATCATTTATACAAGGATCTTCCATAGCATTAAGTCTTAGATGTCATGTTGTCTCCCTTACTTCCAGCAATATCTTAAAATCTCCCCCTATTTCATGTTCATTAACTTTGTCAACAACAAAAAACAGAATATTTTTAAAACCACTACAATTCACACTATGCAAGTAAAGCGCATTGCTAGTTTTCTGTTCTTAATGTCCCTAATATGTTCTGTAATCTTATCTTTAAGTTTATGCATGGTTTTGCCCACATGAAATGCTGGGCATCCTATACATGTTGCAAAATAAACAACCATCCTAGTGTTACAGTTGCAAAGTCTGGGACATTGGATAGTCCTCTTGTATCCATGAATGGTAACGTATGGACCATCATTAATGAATTTACAACATCTGCACATCCCACATTTGTACATTTTGGATCTATAAATAGCTAACTCATGACTATTCACATGCTACAAACTCTTTCTTGTCAATCAAGCTTTATATCTGTTTCTTATCTGTGTAAAGAAGGGGATTAATCCCTCTCCTTCAGCTTATCAACCTACATTTTCTCCTTGACTCCCAGGCACAGTAACATTTGTAATCCCCATCTCTTTCCCCCTAATGACTAGCGCTCATAATTGCTTGCAAGAGCTATCTTTCTAACCCAAAGCTTAATTCTTCCCTCTGAAACTTCCAGTATTTCTCCTTTCCTTCCTTTAGCTATTTTCTTTTTTCACCCACTCCACTGTTACCAATAGCTATCTTCTTATTCTGCTAATCAGTTGTACCAGTGACTTTTTAATTGCCTTCTACTACAGACATATTAAGTACCCAGACATTTACTATCTCTTTATTATAAATTAATCTCCATATCTGTTCATTTCTATCAATCTGTTTTGATCCTCATGACCTCATCACATTCCCACTACATATGCAGGTTGTCTGCCTCTAATTTATCTCAAATCTAATATTTTGCCACAACCCATTTCACTTACACTCTTAACTTCCTTGTGGTTCTATACCATTTATGTATATGTCTTCAGTGTAGGGCATGCATTGAAGCGGTGCTTTCTATACTATTACATTATTTCCCAGAGCTAATTTTAAATATTCGCATGCTGCTGCACTTCACTCAATACTACATACCTCTCCTTCAGTTTCTCTACTTGTTCCTTCTCCACTCCCGATATCTCTGTAAAGCCTACCAATCCCAATTTTCCTTTGGGCAAGTCCTTCTTCTTTTATTATGACTAGTTGCAAAGGTTTGTTTTAGTCCCCTCATAATCTCTTGCATCTCTTTTTATTCTTTGTTGTGTAAGTGTAACATTAAAAAGTAACTAGTTCAGACTTGTTTTGCATAACCTTGTACACATGTGGATGACCACTTCTCATTAAGTCTTTTATTTTCTTCGCTCCTTTTTCTTCCCACTTTCTTATTGTCTTGTAAAAAAATCCAGCACCTGCCTAATCATGTTTTCCTCTATATGTACACTTTCTTCCCTTGCCCCAAGAAATCTCTCCACCGTCTTATTAACAGAAAAAGTGTTGAAACATAAGTATTTATCTCCATAATGGCAGGGTTAAACCTACTTGCCCACTATTCTCCTCCCTTGTTCTTACAATAACTGACTTATCTGGATATTTTAAACCTCTTTCACTACCAAGCTCATTACAAAAGATATATTCTCCAGTAAAATTATGCAATTATCAGTGATCAAGTTGACACTCCTTTTTCCCCTAACTACCTCATGCCTGAAATAATTGTGTTATTCTTTGAACTAGTTTCTCCAAAGCCAAAATAAATAAATGTATCTATTAACAAAGGAAACTTCTGCCTTCTTCCCCTGCCCAAGCTAACACTTTGAGAAATCCCTACACCAATGTGTATTGCCCTTAGGGTTGCCATACAAAGCTTTTACTACACTTACAAATCATCTGTCTCCTTGTTACTTGTTTCAAAGTTTGAAAAAAATCCATATCACAAAGTCAAATGTCTTTTGTCTATTCATTAGAATGCCGTTGGTCTTTCGATTAGAAAAAAACTCAGCCTTTCTGTTTACTTCCATTTTACCCATTCTGCAAAGTTCATTAATATACCGAAATGATTGTCTGATAACCTCTTTCTTTACAAAACCAACCCGTTGTTCCCTGACTATCCTCAGCAAGATTTTTTTCTAGTTTTATCTGACAAGCAGCCACTGGCTCTGGGCTCATCTCTAGCCCTGGTTAAAACTCTGACCACCCCATAACACTTTAATTACAATACTCTCTTTTTATAACTTTTAACATATGATTAACATAATAAACTCTAACATCTATTAATTACTTATCTATAATCCTATCCCCCCACCCTATCCCTTCCTTTTCCCAGTCCCTCTCTGTCACAAACCCCAAAACTTTCCCGTTGTGTAAAGTATTGCCCTCATCTCCCATCTCACTTCATCTTTCCTTCTCTTTAACACCAGTCTCTCCACTCTACACTGCCTCTCTACCTCTTTTAGATCTATAACCCAGTTTTCATTAGTAAGATATGTAATGTCATTAATAGAAAATGTAATAAGTATAACACTATGCTTTACTGTATGTATATACTTCTTTCTCTAACACTCGTAATCTGGGTATTACACTATGTTCTGAAATATGAATGTGATCTGCACATCACACTGTGTTCTGAGATATGTTTTCTAAACTCTATGTAAACCATAATGTATAATGAAAACTACTTGCTAAAATTTCTCTTGGAACTTCTCTTAGTACATTTTAACATATTATGTATGTTACTAGTTAAGAATTGTTTTGGAGCTTTTCTCCCTTGTCCTCCACTGAAAATGGGCTAAAACCCAGTCAGACTTTCCCGGTAAACAAATGTAAAATAAATAAATAATCGTTCATAAATATGTGTGTGTGTGTGTGTGTGTGTGTGTGTGTGTGTGTGTGTGTGTGTGTGTGTGTGTGTGTGTGTGCGTGTGTGTATATGTATATATATATATATATATATATATATATATATATATATACACAGACACACCATTAGGCTGCCTCTCTCATTGTACAGAATGACCATCTATGCTTTCTTCTCTGACACTAGAAGAATACCTTTATCCGTAATTTCATAACATACCAATATGTTACTAACCTCTAAACCTGCAATCGAATAGATAGCATTCTGAAAACCACCAAGCCCTCCTTTCTTCCCCTAGTTCTTTTTATGACTTCTATGACTTACTCCACAGGTTTTGTACCATTCAGTTTTTCCTTTTCTATATCTGTATCCCTTTCACTTTTTCTCTCTGTGAAATATTCTGAACATACTGACATGTCTTTACATAATTCCAAAATAAATCTCCCAAAATACTTGCTTTTTCTCTGTATTTATGGTCATTTGAATCCCCTTCTTATTCCTCACACCTGTTATCCAAGCTTGCTTCTTTTACTCCTTCAGTTTCCAAATTGAAATCTGACTTCACTCTTACCCCTGTTTTCTCAGCTTGCTCCTCTTCATTCTACTTCATCTGGTATCTTTTCTTTTTCCAGCTGGTCTTCTTCATTCTGTGTCAGCTTGTATCTGCTCTTTTCTCAACTCCCTCAGTTCCTCTTTCAATATTTTAACCATTTCCAAATTATGCTTCCTAGATTATTCTTTAAATCTTTTATTTTCTTTTTCGAGATTTATTTATCCTCCCTGTGTAAGTCATAAACTCTTCTCTCCTCTTCATACTGGTTTTAATGCCATCCCATTCTCTTAAACCTAACTCCTGTTACTTTTATTCCTGTCATGTTCATCCTTTCCATAATCTGCACCTACTTTACTTGCTGTGCCTTTCGTCACTTCCCAGGGTTCCACCTCCGATTTCTCACCTCTTCCTGCCCTTATTTCCACACCGTTTCAACCATTAGGTGGTCTGCCACACTTTTTTTGTATGATTCAAAACCCTACAATTTCACTAACAGTTTCCTAGTCTACTAGAAACATATCTAACCTGCTTGCCTGCTTACTTTCATCCGTGCTAAAAGTATAGGGCCTAACCTACAGCCATCTTTCTCTCCAAGTATCTAACAGCTTCAGGTTCGAATATTAATTTCCAATAATCTTTTTTGTGTAACATTAAATACCACTTTTCCAAATAGTCTTTCTAACTTTGGATTTAAGACTACATTTAAGTCTTCTGCATAATATCCTCTCCCTACATTTCTAATATTATTAATGATCTCTGTATACAATTCTAATATCCCAGTTTTGTCTTTATTAGGGCTGTAATAGTTTGTAAAGATACTGCCTCTGGGATAGTGCCTCTCAATCCTTTTACACCACCACATACAGCCCATTATTTATTTTCCTCAACTTTGCAGTGTGACTACTGCCACTCTATATTTTCCTTTGCAAAATCCCCATTCCCCCTTTTTTTCCCTCTTTAACTCCATCTTTTCCCCACCCACTTAAAACATTTCTTCTCTAACCTCAACTAATTTTATCAAGTTTGAATTTCTGCAGAAATGTATATCTACTTTCTCTCTGTAGTGGCTAATACCATTTCCATTTTTATTGGATTTTTTTATCCTCCATAGTCCATATAGCCTATCTAAGACCCCTCCTAATCTGACCTATTCACCACACCTATGGAGCTGAACTTAAAGGGTCCTTGGATATGCCAATTAGACATACCAGTCATACTTCATTATTGACTGTAGATCCTCATTGCTATGGGCAATCCAAAAGGAAGTCCTTCCAAGATGACTCCATCTCTCCCAGTATGCCGGCAATCCCTATCACGTATTTGCTATCCTCCAGCTTATGAAATCACTTTCAGACTCTACTCTCATTAGCACAGGTCATAATGTCATCAGTTGTTACCACCGTTCCACCTTTAAATGGCAAACCACTTCTTTTAATTATATAGCACAGCTAAATCAATGCATCATCTAACAATTGTCACCACCATTCTCAGGTACTCAGTAATTGCTTTTTTTGTTACTTGCATACAATCTTACAATCTAGTCATTTAATTAATAATATCTAAGTAAGTACGTAAAGTCTCCTTTGCATTGTTTAACCATCTTATCACCCTTTCAAGCAAATACAAAAACAGAAGTACATATATTATGAACTGTTGATATCCCGTAGAAAGAAAATTAAAGTTATCAGTAGTTGTGGATGCTACTAACAATAAACAAGTAACTATCTAGTTTGATAATGCTTCTCCATGTTTTGATCAGATAACTGAAAGTAGTCTTCTCAAGATGTGAACGATTTTTACTATATTGTCCCACATATGTGCACTTTTAAGTTGAGATTTCCTTCCTGTTTGCAATGCTTCTAAAGTTCAGCTTCCACCTAAGTAGTCATGTAATTAAAGGGGGGGGGGGGGGGAGACAAAAAAAAAACAGAAAAAAAAGTCTACCATTCCCCTACCTCCTTTTACATTCTTCAAATATTATAGATAAAAGCATAGCATAACATAACATATAATTCACAGCCTGTTATAGTAACAGTAAGTTACTGAAATATGTAACTGTCCTATTAACTACTAAAACCACATTTAAAAAAAATAGAAAAAAAATAATTTTGTACATATATTATTACACGATCAGAGAAACATTAGAACAAAATGACATCATATGTAATCCTTGTTCTAAGTCCTGCTCTGTTGAGCTATTCAGATCATTAAGTAAAGTCAAAAGAAATATTTTACTTTTCTTTGAATTTTCAAATGCCTAATTTATCCAACTATTCATTGTTACAGTTACACTACACTTAAAGACACAAACAATAAGAAAATAAAAAGCAATGGACATATTAATATTTATGACCCCAGTAGTTTTCATTATTCATATTACTTTGACGCACATTTTTTATTTGTTGTAGGTGAGTCTCAAAGTTTGTCTCTCAAGCCAGATATGCCACACTTTCATGTTATAATGCCTCTCTGCAGTCTTAGTCTGAGGCATTTGCCATTTCCTCTTACATAATGGCTCATTCTTGGCTCAAGGCTCGTATCATCCCTTTCCAGATAATAAAATAACTTAATAATCCATACATACCCCTTATATTAATTTGACCACATATTTTCTTCCTTCTCCTCTTTCATTGGCTATTGTGAATGTACACATTATCATTTTGTGAAATTACTCCCTGTCAGCTATTTAAATTTATTGCCCATCCTGCTGTATTATATAGAGCCTGAATACAAGTGCCCACCCCCTTCCAATCAGTCTTGCTGTTTTAAAATTAGTGTTTCCCCTCTTAGATAGCTAAAACTTCAGTTACCCCGTCTTTCATATCTAACTGACTACTGCATACTGTAACTCTTAGGATAGAAACCCATTTTTCCTTTTCACATTTAAAATCTGCAACATCCTGTCCAAGACAACCAATTAATGGAAATCTCACATTCTGCCTCTCTCTAATTTTCTTGGGATTAGTGTTTCTGTTTTGCCTCTGGTAAGAGAAGGACCATAGGGACAATATTTCCTGAAGACTGTTGATCATCAGAAATCTTAATATTCATAGCTGCCAGCTTGGAATTTGTGCTTATATTTTGTTCCTGCTGAGAGAAGGAGCAGAGTGCATTGATTCCTGACTGTTTCTGACTGGCAGATAGTGTCTGTGTTGGGCCTTCCTGGTTGATCTGGTTGCTGTTCAAGGCATCTACCAGGAAAAGGCTACAACAAGCCTACAGACCCTTTCTTCACCTAGGACAAAACTGTTGATCACCAAAGAGCCTGTGGCCTGCTTCTCTTTCTTGACAACGCTAATTCTTTCTTTTCAGTAATTACTGCTTGATTTGCTGCTGTCTAATCTAACTTCAGAATACTTCCCTAAATATTTTATCCAAAAATCATCAGGGTCTACTTATCAGTTTCTCCTCAGGTGTTTGACAGTGCCTTGTATAGACACTGATACAGTGAGTTGACATTTTTCCTGTAAAAGCACCCTTGAAATTTCACCAGTACCTAGTTGCACACAGAGTAACTAGTTTCCAGTAATAATCACTGTCCCCGGACTTGCAAACCAGGTACTCCTGACATAACTTTATATTCTCACTCCAGCCATCTAATCAATAAAAAAGAGCTTGTTGCCATGCATATCATCTTTCCCACTATCTCCATTAACATCTTGGTGGATATGGGCATCCTGATACAATGTAAAAATTGCTTAAATGTTTATTGACAACCAGCTAATTCTCAAACAAACTGATATGGTATGTGAGAGATGTATTTCATAGATTAGCACTAGGCTAACAGCCCTTGTTGGCCATTTTAAGTCTAGCCAGCTACCCTATGTGAGAATCAAATCCTGCACTTTGTGTCTGTTAAGTAAACATTATGCCAACCTCCCGCCCTTTACACAATGTCACTGGAGGCAAAGCTCTCACATAAAAGCACTCCTAATTTCAGTAAGGTTGTCAGCAGTACACAGTGCACCCATCTCACACAGTTCAAAGCAGACACATAGATCCACACATGCTGAGGAACTTAAATGTAACCTTCCTAAACCACAAGTACCACTTAGATGAAGTACACATAACAAATACCATCAGCAGTCCAAAATTCACTCTTTCAAAACAACACCCAAATCAACACATACAGCCACATCTCATGGAACCTCTACTTCTAAACCCATAAGGCAAGCCACCACACAATTCAACATTCTGGTCATTAAAGTCTCCATTGCAAGACACACTGATGTGCATCTCGTCACAGTCTGTTGCTTATCAGGGACCAAGATCTGCCACCGCATGCATTCAGGTCATTGGACTACAAGTACCAGTATGACTTAGTCATACTCCATGTGGGTGTAAATGACATGAGATGTACCTCCCTAGACTATATAAAGGCTGACATCAAGGCATTCTCAGAATATGTGTCCCAAACTGGTATAAGTCAATCACTGAGCAGCATTTTACCTTCTCCAAGGATGATGCAACAATATGAATAAAAGATGACTGACGTTAATGATTAGCTTAGTTTCTGGTTTCATTCTAAGTGGGTGCAATATTTGTCAGCATGGAAGAAGAAGAAGATAGTCAACAGACCACTCTGCTTTGCCAGGGATGGTCTGCACCTCTCCCCTCTAGGCTTTTGAATATTAGCTAAAACATTGTCCTCCCCCATAGTGTCTTTTTTTAGGCAATGCCAAACTGAAAGTACTTCTGACATAGCAAATCAAAACCAAGAAAATCTAAAGGTGTTACTGCTCAATGCTAGGAGTCTAAATAAAACACTCCACACCCTACAAGCTGTCCTCACCCTAGAAAATGCTGATGTCTGTGCGGTCACTGAGACTTAGTTTAAAGCCATGAAAAACACAGCAACAGTGGAAGGCTATAACGCTTTCCACACATTTAGGCCAGCTACTACACAGACAGGGACTAAAGGTGGAGGTGTCTTAATTTACATAAAAAAATAAGTATACTTCAAGGCTGATCAAACAGGACAATGCACTTGATCTTCTTCACATTCAAATCACTATAGACAAAATCCCATACCACTTCCTTGCAAGCTATATGTCTCTCTTTATGATCAAGGAAATCTATAGCATGTATTTAAACTTATTGGAAACAGTCACCATCCAACCCAGTACCTTATTCAGGCACAAATTAAATTACCCACTATTAACTGTGAATCATATACAACACCAAACATACAGGCAAAGAGATTCCTAGATTTTTTAAACACAAACTCCCTGGACCTGATTGTCAATACACCAACCATGGGTGAAAACATACTGGATGTGGTCCTTACTATATGAGAGAGTGCTGCACACTTAATGTCTTCTCTGGTAAGGTCAGACCACAAAATGGCCTCCTTTGAAGGAGAAACTACTCTAAGGCTAACTTCCTACTATTAAGTGATAACATGACAAAATTTCAACCCCCCATAAACCCTGTAAACACTGCTTCCTACACAAAACTATTCACAGAAATCCTATACAAAATAGCTGCATAGAGGCAGCTGTTCCCACTAGGAAGAAGTACAGAAAAATGAGCCACACTGGTGGAGTCACAACATCAATAGGCTGCATAGGGTCTACTTCACATGCACGAATTAATATAATAATGAAAGTTAGAAGATCGAAACGAAAATGCCAAAAATGTACAAGAATGATATCTCAAAATAATGGCCCTCCTAATATCGCGTATATTACAGCTGTATAACTAGTATGGTAAATGTATATATTAACTGTAACATTCTATTGCCTAATACTACGTACCAGCAGGAAATAACAGCGGATGTTACATATCATGCACCCAGCAGCCTTGGTGCTGTCTATAGTACTCAGAAGTCTCAGAAAGGGAAGGAAGTTGCTGTACTAAATGGATACATTTATCATTTGGAAAGAAGTCATAATGCTCGCAAGTTTTGGGCAAGTAAGTTAAAAATTAGAGATAAATGTAAAGGTAGAGTAGTAATATCATGTGTATCAAGTGGAGAGGAACTTATAAAATCATTAGCACACCATCACAATGGTGATCCTTCTGAAGTAAAAAGTATATTATATATCAGGATTTAAAGGAGAGAGTGCTGCTGTCAAGAGATACTCTTTGCTTACACTGGAGTCTTGTGATATATACTGTTCACATTAAAACTGATATTATGATATAGATTATATGTCTGAGATATCTTCAAAGTTGCATTTATCTTCACATTAATACAAATATATAGGGTGTCGGGAATGATTTCTAACATATGCCATTTTTTTTTATATTATGAGTGTCTTTATTTTGAGATATTGTTCTTGTACATTTTTGGCATTTTCATCTCGATCTTCTAACTCTCATTATTGTGTTCTCTTGAGCATGTGAAGTAGACCTGCTGAATAACAGAAGGAAGAAAATCATGGCAAAAATTAGGAGGTGTTGCATCCAGCAGGATAACAGTTCTCTCATCAAACTAAACAAACCACTCAGAGGACAAATAAAGTCTACCAAAGCCAAATTTGAGGTAAATTTGGCCTCCCAGGCCAATGACAACCAGAAGGCATTCTTTAGCTATGTCTTTAGCTCATAGGTTCATAGGTAGGTACTAGGCTATTGGTCCTAGGGCCTATACAAGCCTAGCCAAAAAGGTACCCTGGCTTTCGCCACCCAAGAAAATTATTTTCCTGTGCCCCTGTCAAGCAGAACCACAGAAGTGATCCCCGGGGAGAATTTCCTATTACCCATCCAATCATCAAGATTTTTCTTGAAGAGTGCTAATGAGGAGCTCTGTTTGACATAGATAGGTAGTCTGTTCCAGAGTATGGGAAGTCTCTGGGACAGGAATCTATCCCTCCAGCATGTTCTGTTTATTGTGGTGACAAGGTTTAGGTCTCTAGAGCGTGTAGCTCGGAGGGATTGGGATTTCTTTAAGTGGAGCATGTCTAAGAGCTCTGGGTTTGACATAGCTTTGTGTGTTCGGCAGAGATCGTCTCTGAGTAGGTAATATGCGATGGAGTAAAGCTGCAGTTTTTTGAGACGGTCTGCGTAAGGCATCTGTTTGAGGCCAGTAATCCTCTTTGTAAGGTATTTTTGTGGCCTTTTCAGTTGTTGTAGATGTCTTGTGAGGTAAATACCAAAAGGGGTGTTGTACTCTATAATGGGTCTAATGAGTGATGAGTAGAGGGGAACAATGACCTCTTTATTTCTGGATGAGAAACCTTTTGTGATGAGGTGTGCCATGTAGAAGGATTTCCTGACCCCTGTGGTGATGTGATTATCAAAGGAGAGACTACTGTCCACCTGTGTCCCAAGGTCTCTTATCACACTTTCAGTGTTAAGTAGACTACTGCCTGTGTGGTAGTTCATTGGTACAGAGTTTTTACCAAAGGGGATGACAATGCACTTTTTGGCATTGAGCTTGAAACCATGTCTTTGACACCAGGCATCTGTCTCAGTGAGGCCCTTTTGTAGAATGTCCACATCGTTAGGAGTTTCGATTATGTCTCCTAGTTTGCAGTCATCTGCAAATTTAGTTAGCCAAAGACCTTCTGTGTTAGCCTGTACTTCAGAGAAGTAGATACCGAACAGGAGAGGACCCAGGACTGAACCCTGTGGTACTCCACTTGTCACTGGACTAAAGTCTGATTTAGTCTGCTACTTTCACAGTGTGGGTTCTGTCAGTAAGCCAGTTGGCAACCCATCTTGTGACATAGGGATTTATACCTAGGTTAGTGAGTTTATCTATAATTCCAGAGTGGGGGATGGTGTCGAACACCTTGTCGAGATCTAGATAGGCTGTGTGAACCACCTTACCCTCATCTATGGCTTTGGTGACTACTTCAAAGAAGTCTGTCAGGTTTAGGAGACATGATCTGCCTTTTACAAACCCAAACTGTGTGGGGTCCAGAGTTTGGAGATCTCCAATGTCTTTGTTTATGAGTTCCATGATGATATGTTCCATGGCCTTGCAGATGAGGCTCGTCAGGCTAATGGGGCGGTAGTTCCCGGGGTGGCCCCCCCCCCTTTGTGGAATGGGATAACTGTCACGGTGCGCCATTCAGTGGGCACATAGCCTGAGGTGAGGCTATGATTGAACATGGTACTTAGGTGGGGGTGACAGTTCATAATGTGGTTCATGTAGAAGGCAGCCCGGGATGTTGTCAGGTCCCATGGATGCTGTGTTCTTGGCTTTGGAGAGTGAGGTTTTTACCTGTGCAGTCGTGATTACAGGAACTTTGCATTCTTCCGGTATAAAGATGGGCCCTTTAGGGGGTGAGAGGGGGGTGAAGTTAGCACTGAACCTATCTGCCAGGATGTTGGCAATATCAGTTGGTTCTGTATATTTAGTGTCATTGTGCTGTAACTCAGAGCAGATCTGAGTGTTGCCATTGAGATTTTTGACATAGCTATAGAATGCTTTGTGGTTGACTTTAGAATCAGTGGCAATTTTGTTTTCATAACTAGCTTTGGAGGATTTTATGAGGGATCTCAGCTTTTTACTGATGCTGACCAGGGAGTTCCTCCAATCGTGGGATTTTACTCTTTTTTGCTACAGTTTCTTTCTTCTGTTGTAGAGTTTGTTTATGGCAGAACACCACCAGATTGGCTTCCTTTTTTTGGAGGATAGCATCTTGGTTCTGTTAGGGATAGCACGATCCATGCACTCATGTAAGTGCTTATAAAGTGCAATTATGTAGGATTCAGCAGTCGTACCTCTATTGTCCATCTGCATGGATGTCGTGAAGTTTGCCACTTCTGTCTTAAGAAGCGTGAAGTTGGCTTTGGAGAAATTTTTTATGGTTGTTTTCCTAATGGGGGGTGGGGGGGTGGGAGCGGGATGTGGATGTCTAGAGTGATTAGCTTGTGGTCGGATCTGACCAACAAGGAGCTGACCTCTGGTGTGGAACACCGGTCACCCATGTTGGTGAAGACCAGGTCTAGGATATTGCTGCCCCTGGTGGGGGTGTGGATAAGTTGATCCAAGGTGTTGGAATTGATTTCCAGCAAATGTTGAGCAAAAGAGTTGGTACATGAGTAGTTTTCCCACTTAATGGTAGGGTAGTTGAAATCACCCATTATTAGAGTGTTGGGTTGTACCTTAATATTTTCCAGTGTATCAAGAAAAGAGGAGTGGGAATCCTGGGGCATGGTGGGGGGTCTGTAACAAGCTACAATCTGGATTGCGGTTTTGCCCAGAGTTAGTTGAACTTGAATAATCTCGGATGCATTATGCTGAGCAACTAGCTTGGAGGTGTGGATATCCTTAACGAATATGGACACGCCTCCACCTTTAGTGTTTCGGTCCGGGTTTGGTGGCTGAAAGGTGTGGTATGAATTATAGCCTGGTAATGCAGGGGTGCTCTCTGGAGCTTTGAACCAGGTCTCTGTCACTGCACAGATGTCAATGTTCTCCATTTTAAGGAGTGCCTCGAGTGAGTGCATTTTGAGGTTTTGACTTCTAGCACTGAGTAGCATTATCCTCAGATTTTGCTTGCTTGTACCTGTTACAGTGGTGAATTTGTCATTTAAACCTTGCCTAAAAAAGGCACTATAGGGGTGGCAAGAGCCTTTGCCAGTATCCGGAATCCCAAGGGCGATAGGTGCAGGCCATCTCTGGCAAAGCAGCATGGTCTGTTGATCATGTCATCCCAGGCAGACAGATACTGGATTCCCTTAGAATGACATCAGAAGCTTAGCCAATTGTTAACGTCAATCATTTTGTCCTTGTACTATGGTGTCATTCTGGGTGATGGCAGGATGCTACTCAGGGCTAGGGTCATACCGGCCTGGGCTACAAAATCGGAGAGCTCCTCCATGTCTCTTTTCATGTAGTCCAGGGAGGTACATCTCAGGTCATTCACACCAACATGGACAATGACAGAGTCATATTTGTACTTGTTGTGGAGTGACCTGAGTGCATGCGTTATGTGGTGGATCCTGGCACCTGACAGGCAGCTGACAGTAACCTTTTCCTTGTTTAGCCTGGTGAGTGGAACATCAGTGTGCCTGACTATAGAGTCACCTATGACTAGAGTGTTGGGTACGTTATGCCTTATGGGCTGTAGTTGAGTGGCACACTGAATATGTGGGCTATGTGTCATTTGGGTTGTGTTGGGGGGTGGAGGTTGCTTGCATTTCTGCTTTGGAGGTCTCTGTTGTTTGGGCAGATTTGTACTGAGAGCCTCCGCGAATGTAGGTGTGTGTTTTATGCTTCTGTGTGTGTGTTTTGGTGGTGTAGGTTTTGAGGGACTATGTGATGAGTGTAGTGTGGTGTAAGTGTTTACCTTCTCCTCTTGACTGTCTAGGCCAGTCTTTGGTGAAGAGAGCTTTGCTTCCAGTTTGACTATATAAGTGCATCTCTCACAGGTCATAGTGTTGGGTGGTAGGAGGAGAAGGTTGTCTGTGTACATGAGGCAATTGCTGCATTGTTCCAAGATGCCCAGATTCATCAGGTAGACAGGAGAAAACACTGGGAGCTGACCTTTAGACATGCCTGAATAGGTGCTTATTTATTAAGTACTAAAAACTGTTTTCCTCTAGACAAGTGAGGAAAGTTGAGTGCTGTAGTAATTTGTATCTTATTTAGTGCTTACAATTAGTTCTGAACAAGTGCTGAGATCAAAGAAACAGATGAGTGCTAAAATTAAAAAGCTGGCTAGTTGCAAGGGAAATTTTGAAGAACAGACTTTATGGTGCCAGGAATAGTTTAACCCCAGTAAAGTGGGGGGGGGGGCTTAGGAGCTCACAAACAGTTATGGACACAGCAAATCCGCATCTGACCTGCCACAGGAAAGGGGGGGAGCAAGCTTAGAATTTTTTTCCTGTAAAGTGGAAATGGAGAAAGCTGGAACAGAAGTTACTTCAACGTTAAGAATCTGAGTGGGTTGGCCTTCACAAATGTTCTCTATTAGATTGAGTGAACTAATGACACTAGACTGGGAGGAGTGTCACAGATCAAATATACAGTATGGGCGGGCAACTGCAAAGTCACCAAGTATAAGAACACACAACACTAGGGAGGGTGGGTGGGAAAAATTACAGTTCCTAGCTGTAGCCACTAAATGAAAGTTTTAAACAGATCAAGGAGCAGACTCGAGAATGCTTTAACTGTAAACAGACAAAAATGCACAGAAAAGCTCAGATAGAGCACTCACAAACAGAAAGTACAACTCTCAGTATGAAAAAGCAGTTTACAGTTAAGTAATGTTAAAACAGTATAAAACAGTACATAAATGCAGTGAAACAATAAAAAAAGCTTTATAACAGTGCAAATTGTAGTAGATCAACTGTATAGCACAATTATAAGCATTTCAGAAGTGCAGTTCAGTGAAGTGTAAGAAATAACTTATCCTGCTCTTGGAATCTTACGGAATTTCCACTTATGCAATGCAATCCAGTGGCTGACAATACAAGCAGAAACTTTATAAGACACACGGTTTATATAGCATTAAGAATGGAAGAGTTGGAAGATCAGATTACTACTCAGCCCCTGCTATTACCCAATCACTCGTACTACAGAAGGTCAGGAGGCCTTTTACTCTCAATAATAATGAAGACAATCAGCAGAAAATGGCTTCCAGGAACACAGGAAACTCAAACAAAACTATCAGCCTAGACAACAGGCCTCTATCAAGATTATGCCACCTGAGCAGAACACAGAAACCTCACTTTAAAAGCATAGAAAGAACACCCACAAAGAGAAAATACAAGCCTCAGTATGAAAAAGCAGTTTACTCTTTAGTAATTTAAATAAAAAATGCAATTATAGTAATGCACACTATTACAGTTCCTAGCTGTAGCCACTAAATGAAAGTTTTAAACAGATCAAGGAGCAGACTCGAGAATGATTTAACTGTAAACAGACAAAAATGCACAGAAAAGCTCAGATAGAGCACTCACAAACAGAAAGTACAACTCTCAGTATGAAAAAGCAGTTTACAGTTAAGTAATGTTAAAACAGTATAAAACAGTACATAAATGCAGTGAAACAATAAAAAAAGCTTTATAACAGTGCAAAATATAGTAGATCAACTGTATTGCACAATTATAAGTGTTTCAGAAGTGCAGTTCAGTGAAATAAGGGTAAGAAATAACTTATCCTGCTCTTGGAATCTTAAGGAATTTCCACTTATGCAATGCAATCCAGAGCTTGGCAATACAAGCAGAACCTTTACAAGACACAGGGTTTATATAGCATTAAGAATGGAAGAGTTGGAAGACCAGATTACTACTCAGCCCCTACTATTACCCACTCACTCGTACTACAGAAGGGCAGGAGGCCTTGTTACTCTCAATAATAATGAAGACAATCAGCAGAAAATGGCTTCCAGAAACACAGGAAACTCAAACAAAACTACCAGCCTAGACAACAGACCTCTATCAAGATTATGCCACCTGAGCAGAACACAGAAACCTCACTTTAAAAGCATAGAAAGAACACCCACAAAGAGAAAATACAAGCCTCAGTATGAAAAAGCAGTTTACTATTTAGTAATTTAAATAAAAAATGCAATTATAGTAAAGCACACTATTACAGTTCCTAGCTGTAGCCACTAAATGAAAGTTTTAAACAGATCAAGGAGCGGACTTGAGAATGCTTTTAACTGTAAACAGACAAAAAATGCACAGAAAAGCTCGGATAGAGCACTCACAAACAGAAAATACAACTACCAGTATGAAAAGCAGTTTACAGTTAAGTAATGTTAAAACAGTATAAAACAGTACATAAATGCAGTGAAACAATAAAAAAAGCTTTATAACAGTGCAAAATGTAGTAGATCTATACTGACCCAGCAGGTATCACAAACCTACTGGTGACAAATTCATCTCCAGCTTTACCACTCTCTACCCCTCAACCTTCCCGTAGGAAATAACATCAAACATAACTTCTCCTACTTTCATAAGGGAACAGGTCCATAATGCTCTCTCTTTAAGGCCAAGAACACTGCATCAGTGGGCCCAGACAGTATCCCTGGAAGCCATCTAAATAGTATGAAACATGACCTATCAGCCCCCCTGGAATTGCCGTTTAACTGTAGCCTCAAAGCAGACTTCGTAACTCACAAATGGATAACAGCAACAGTAATCCTTCTGCTCAAAGGTGCGCCATCTACACACACTGGAAGCTACAGGCCCATAAGTCACATTAGTCTCATATGCAAAGCCATGGAAATAATTATCATGGAAATCATCAGTAATGACATAGTAAACCTACATACACTGGATCCAACCCAATTTAGTTTTGTCAAGTGCTGGTCATGCCTACTCAACCAGGTGGACTTCTTTGAGAAGGTCACCAAAGCAATGCATGATGGCAAAATGGTTCACACTGCCTATCCTGACCTGGCCAAGGCATTTGAAACAATATACCACTCAGGCATTGTTGACAAACTCAAGAGGCTAGGTATAAACCCTTATGTCACCCAGTGGATAGCCAGTTGGCTCATGGACAGGATCCAGTAAGTTAGAACTGGGAAGTCCAACTCTACAAATAGGCCAGTCACAAGCAGAGTCCCTCAGGGATTGGTCCTGGGACCACTCCTTTTTGGAATTTACTTTTCTGAAATCAAGGCCAAAGTCAGTGGCCTCTGGCTGACTAAATTTGCAGATGATTGCAAATTAGGAGCAGTCATAGAATCCCCCACCAACACAAATGTTCTACAGGAAGGATGGCACAGACAACTGGTGTCAGAGCCATGGATTAAAACTAAATGCCAAGAAATGCATAATATTATCCTTCTGGAAGTCATCCACCCCTGCTAACTATCATATTGACAACACAGCCTTAAGAGTTGACCCAGCAGTCAAGAACTTGGGGCACACATAGAGAACAATCTAGCCTTTGACCACCATTTGTCTACAGTAGTGAGAAAAATAATATGTTGTACAACTTATAAGCAAACATATGACATCTAGATCCAAGAAAGTCACTGTTACACTGTATTCAGTATTCAACAGACCTATCATTGAGTACAATGCCTCTTTTTGTATGTACCTAACCAAGCACCTCCAGCAATTGGCACATACACAGAGGTTCCTCTCTAAAAGAATATAAGGTGTAAGTAACATGTCCTATGCAGACCATCTCAAAGCCCTATCCCTGTATTCTGTCACCTACAGGCTGTTGAGGGAAGATATATACCTGGCATACAAGGTACTGTCAGAACTCACCCTAATGGACCTCCAACATATCCCCAAAAACAGATAGCACCAGACTTAGCCATTGTAAAGACTTAAACATTGTATCCCGGAGACTACCCCTACTCTGGAACAGGTTCCCCATCCATGTGAAGTAATGTTCCTTCCTAACCCAATTCATGTATACCTTGGACAATCAAATAGGGGAATATGAAATGTATTCCTGGTTTGGCACCAGTGTCACTAACCTGTAAATGTTTCATCTCCCAACCCCCTGCTTATACTTATCAAGGTTACGAGAACTTGTCAGAGATTTGGGATGCATGGCTAGGCTTAAAAAGACCCTAGTGGTTGTTAGCCTAGTAAACACCTATGAACCTATAT
This sequence comes from Protopterus annectens, assembly GCF_019279795.1. Taxonomy (NCBI): domain Eukaryota; kingdom Metazoa; phylum Chordata; order Ceratodontiformes; family Protopteridae; genus Protopterus; species Protopterus annectens. The sequence goes on along the minus strand of NC_056739.1, from coordinate 397,231,432 downwards.
ATATAAACAAAGAAGGCAAGAGAATTCATCAGGCTATAGTGTGCATACTCTATCCTATCTATCACTGGACAGCCCCATGCACACTTATCTTTATTTTATTTATTTTATTTTATTTTATTTTACATTTGTTAACCAGGGGTGTCTGACTGAGCCGAAAAGGCCCTTTTTTCAGCAGAGGCCCGGGGAGAAAAGCTCCACAAAGAAAAATTACAGACACATTTAGTTATTTAGACATGATCAGTATACACACAAATTACAGGAGACATGTTTTTACAGTGGTATGCAGCACATAAACAGTTACAGTGGGGAGAACAAACAAAAAAATATTAATTTTAAAAATAAAGGTAATTAATAGATTTGTGGTGTACAGCTGAAATTTGGAACATAGGTAGAATACATACATAGTACACAGGTACAGTACATACATTGTAGATTAGCCAGTGTTTGTGAGTAAGATTGAAAACTATTATCAAGTGCTCTAGATTTTGTATGTATGTGTTATCTGCTTTCACTAGCCTGGGGAGCAATCATGGCACTGCCAACTTTCCTTGAGATGTTGCCTGATGAGGTCTTTAAAGGAGGCTTTGGATGATGTGTTTTGAATGCTTGTAGGGACAGAGTTCCATTTTCTAGCCACTGAACTACTATATAGTGCATCTCCAAAGCTATTGTAGCTGTTGGTGACTTCTAGTAGTAGTTTGCTTGATGATCTAAGAGGCCTTTTGGCAGAGTGATGTTGTACTAGGTTTTTGAGGGCAGGACACTTATTGGGGAGGTAACAGATAGAATGACAGAGGCAGAGCTGATTGTAGGTTAGGAGGTTGGGCAGTTCAAGCCAGTGGAGCTGTCTCAAAGCAGTACAGTGATGAGTTCTATATGAGCAATTTGCAGCAAAGCGGGCAATTCTGTTATAGCAGGCTTCCATTTTGCTTAGTTCAGTTTTGTTGAGATTAGTCAGAATGGGAGATGCATAGAGTAGGGTGGATAGAAGTTGGGAGCAAGCAATGGCTGATCTTGTGTTGTTGGTAAGAAATGGTTTGATACGGTAAAGCAACCCCAGTTTGGCATGTACTTTTTTAATAGTTAAGTTGAGATGACTATCAAATTTTAGGTGGGAGTCTATGGTTATTCCCAATAGCTTAGCCTGTGCCACTGGAGCAATTGGAGTAGCATTAGTGGAGTAGATAGTGAATTGACTGTTAGTGTTTTTGTTAGAACTGGTTATAATCATAAGCTGAGTTTTCTTTGGATTGAGGATAAATTGGGCTTTGGTAAGGTAATTTTCAATGTCAGAGAATGCTAGTTGAGTTGTTTGCAGGAGGGTGGGAATGTTTTGTGCAGCACAGATTAAGGTAGTGTCATCTGCATACTGAATTATAGATGCATGCTGTGTGGAGGTATGGAGGCCATTTGTGAAGACTGTGAATAGTAGTGGTCCTAAGATAGAACCCTGTGGGACTCCTATAGTTATGGGCAGCTGAGGAGAGAGAGAATTATCCCATTTCACAGCTTGGTACCTGTCAGTTAAGTAGCTTTGGAACCAGGTAAGAGTGGAATTTGATAGATGATATTGGTTTAGTTTGTTTAGCAGGATTTGGTGTGAGACTGTGTCAAATGCTTTGGACATATCCAAAAAAAAAGAGTTGACACTTATAGGCCTTCATTTTTGAGATGGTTTACTGTGTCTGTGAAGCAGAGGAGGGCTGTAGTGGTACTATGGGCAGGTCTGAAACCATGCTGAGTAGGTGACAGGATGTTGCTTGTCTAGGAGATAGTTTAGCATCTGAGTATGGATGCATTTTTATAGGATTTTGGCCAGGGGGGAGAGTAAAGCAATGGGTCTGTCATTATTAAGTTCAGTGGAGGTCACGCCTTTATGTATGGGTGTAACATAGGATATTTTCCAGAGTTTGGGCACATAGTTTTCAACAATTGATCTGTTTATGAGAGTGGAGACTGGGATAGCAATAGCATCTGCTGTGAGTTTCAAGAAATAGCTGGGGAGTAGGTCGGCTGCTGTTGATGAGGTTTTTAGTTTGGAGAGCATGCTTTTTGATGTTGTGGAAACTGTTTTGTGGGTAAAGCTTGTGTTAGTGTTATTTGTGTTGGGGGGATAGTGAGGAAGGAACTGTCCTGTGATACTAAGGATAGAATTGAGTTCACAAAGTGGGAGTTGAATTGTGTTTCGATAGGAACTTTAGTGTCAGGGGTGGTTGGTTTGAGGGTAGCCTTTTGGGTGGATTTAGTAGCTGGTTTACATTTTTCCAAATTTTTTGCAGGTTGTGTTGGTATTTAGTTTGTAATGTTGTGTAGTAGGATTTTTTGTCCAGCCTAATGCATTTTTTTGCACGGTTGCGCAGTTCTTGGTACTTAGTTAGGCTTTGTGTTTCTTTGTTTTTTTGATAGTAAAGCCAGACAGTGTCTCTGGACTTGAGGATTTGTTTGGTGTCTTTACTGAGCCAGGGGTTTTAGGTACTTCATTGCTGGTTTCTTTCTCCCACTGCTGAATTGCTCTCCCCCCACCTGCCATCCATCTTAACAAAGGACTTTCTTTTTCATGTTTGTCATCTGAAACCTCTACGTTCTTTTCACCTATCCTAAATATACTACCAGATGATTCTCTTATGAGCAAATCTGACCAGTTCTTATCTCCTTCTCTGGCAGTGCCTGAGTATCCCCATAATGATCTTCTTTGTTTTCTGTCTCGCTGTGGTGATTTATCCCTAAAATTATCATCTACCCTGCCACTCTCCTCTTTTCTACCACTTACTACAGCTGGAAGAATTTTAGTGTTGCTGTTCATACAATGGGAAATATCACCATAAATATTCTGTGGCCCAACTTCTCACTGTAAGTGTGATTCTGCTGAACATTGCTGTATGTAGTAGAAAAAAATATCTCCACTTTATCTGGAAAACTCTGTTTTAATAAAACAAACATCCCATTTTTGACCATGCATGTCCCAACTTTCTTTTTCTCTGATGACATCTTTACAAAAAAACCCTCATCCTTTTCTAAAGTTTTGTAGCATGCCCCTTTTAAGTATTACAGGGTATATCATTTTAACATTCATCCTTGTTCTTTTTAGTGGGCCAGTTATAGATGACGCAGCCATTCTCTGCTTAAGAAAACAACAAAGAACCATCTTTTACTACTTGGATCTTTCTTTCAGACATTGGTAGTCCCTTTTGAGTTGCTGTAGCTTCACCATCCACTCTTTAATAATAAAGCTGTACATTTTCACAATTAAATGTCTAGGTCTATGTGTTGATTTTCCCCATTGTAACACCGTGCTCCTTTCTTTGTCAAATAAAACATTAAAATATTGACTGGCTTTTGTGATTCATTCATCCAGTCTTGTGCAGACTTCACTGGATCAGGGTCTTCTACCCCACTGCGCAGGTCAGCAATTTGGAAAGTCTCTCTCCTCATTCTGTTTTCCATTTCATCTTTTTTAACTACAAAACCAATGCATATTTTAATTATTTACTTCATCCTCTTTGGATTTTATCTTCCAGCAATTCCATTCTATTTTCCTTTTTTTGTTACTGTCCCTATTAGCTGCTTCAGCACTCTCCTGTACTAATTCCATCCTCTTGGTGTCAGTCTCTCTCATCAGAGAATCTACTGTAGTTAGTGATGATTTCTACTTTCCTTTCCATTGCATTTATTTCCTTAATTTTACTATTAAACTTATCTGAAGTCTATCGTACAGCTATTCCTGCCATTTCCTGATATTTAGGTTTGCATGTTTAAGCTAATTATTTGTATTTTAACATTGTCCAGGATATGACCCAAATGTCTCAGGGAGCTAGTTTCTGCAGTGGCCTCTTGTTCTGCCTGAAACTTATTTGTATATCAATTTGTATTTCTACAATATATGTCCTACCTGTATATGTATATATATATATATATATATATATATATATATATATATATATATGTGTGTGTGTGTATGTGTGTGTGTGTGTGTGTGTGTGTGTGTGTGTGTGTCTTTAACTCTGAAAATCAATGGAAAATCATATTTTTTCTTTATTTCAGCTATTGCCCATAGTTTTGTGTTAGGACTCTTTTTAATTCAGCTGTTAACATCTAGTACTTATGTAGTTCTTATCCCTGTGATCCTGGATAACATTTACAACCAATACTGTATCATACAAGTATTTATTTGTTAATGTATAGGCATATTATTGTCTCATGTTATATTTTCCACACCATACTGCATCTGTAGTGTCTCAAAGGTGTTTTAATGTGTTTTGACTTTGCGTATTTTAATATTTCCCAAAAAAAAAGAAAACTAGAAACACTCTAAAACAACAAATGTTTAATCCAAGTTCAAGTTCGCAAGTAAACACTTTCACCTTCAAAGCTTCTTCAGGCGAAATAAATACTATCAATTAAGCAACATAACTTAAATACATTTTAAAAAGTCACATGACTCTAATTACACCTTCTGATGCAGCATATTTAAATAAGGCTTTAAAGTAAAGCTGTCATTAAGACCAGGTGGTACAAATGCTCTCATCCTTAAAATCCATCTCATCTCTTCATTTTCAGTTAAAAGTTTTATATTTGCACCCCGCAATGATCTATAAATTACTTTTAAAATCATAAACTTAAAACTATGTTGATCACCTTTCTCTATAATGTGTTTACTAAGAGCATTTGTAACTTCTCTATGTCTTGTATCTCTGAGATGACAGGCTACATGCTCTTTAAATTTCCTGTTTGTCATACCCACATAAAAAGCATCACAGATTTCACACTTAGCTAAATATATTAAATTGCTTGTGATGCAATTCCCATATGCATGTAAAACAAACTCTCTGCCTGTCATGGGATGTGTAATGGATTTCTCTGTGAACATATGCTTGCAGTAAACACAATTCCCACATTTAAATGTACCTTGTTTCACATTTCATACCTTAAAGAATTCCTTGGGTTACTCCTTATAACATAATAGATTCATAGATTATTACTAGGCTAACTTCCCTTGCGAGCCATTTTAAGCCTAGCCAATTATCCCTTGTGAGACTCAAACCCTGCACCTTGTGTTTTTAAGGCAAGCACATTAAACATTAGGCCATCCTAACATCTGTTTCAAAGTGTTCCTCCTTTTGTTCCCGAAAGCTGGTGGATCCCCTACTATTTTCTTTAATGCTGGGACATCCCTTAAAATTGACCAATGTTGCCTAATATTTTTTACTACTTCGGTGTTCCTGTTATAGGCAAGCATACACCTCATTTTATTTACTTGTGGTCCTGCTCTATCTCTGTCCTGACTCACACTACCAAAATAGGACTGAAGCCCTCTGCTTAGTCTTGGGTGTTGTATGCTCCTATTAGCAACACGGACTTCAGACTCTGGGTAACCCCTATTTAAAAAGTCAGAGACCACAACATCCAATTGTTCGGACATCCTGTCATGTACAGTATTTAGTCTAACTACTCGTTGCATCTAATTTTTTATTATGTTTCCAAACATAAATGGAGGATGCATGCTATTACGATGCAAGTAACTATTACACTTAACCTCCTTTCTGTATAGTTCTGTATATACTGTACCCTGCTCATCCTTCTTTAATTTTACATCAAGGAACGTAATCTGTTCCTTAGATATATCATGTTTGAATCTTAGAAACGTAGTAGTTCCATTGACATATAATATAAACTGTTCAAATTCATCTTGATTACCTTCCCACACAACAAAGGATCATCGACAAATCTTTTATAAAAATTAATACACTTCTTAAAAGGATTGGTCAAAGACAACACATATGTCTCTTCCCACATGTACATGACAATATTCGCATAGGTATTCACAACTGCTGTTCCCATTGCTACTCCTCTTTCTTGATAATACAGACTAGTGTCAAAAATAAAAATATTTGGTGTTAAAACCATTTTTAATAGGTCACACAATAGTCTGATCTTCTCAGTATCATAGTCTGAAAACCTCTCCAAGAATATTCTGACACATTCAATGCCATGTATGTGAGGTATTGATGTAAACAATGAATCAACGTCCATTGTCACCATATGGGAACTAATAGGAAGTTGTCCACTTGACCATTCATACAACTGCTTTAAAAAGGTGTTAGTGTCTTTTAAAATAGTTTCTCTTTTCTCTAATACAGGTCTTAAATTTTTCTCTAGAAACTTAGACAGGGGTTCTGTAACCCACTCATGAGCAGACACAATCGGCCTCATGGGTGAGTTAATCCGATCCTTGTGCAGCTTAGGTATGCCATAAATAACAGGTATTTTTGGATTTTCTACAAACAGGCAAACGTTTTATCATCAAGCTTACCACTATCATGGAAAACATTCAATGCTTCCTTTAATTTGAGAGATAAGCGATTACTTTCACTCCTTGTAATGTTACTATATTCGTCCCCTTGCAACATAATCTTCAATTTTTCCCTATAAAAATCTTTACTCGTTACAGCAATGCCTCCCCCTTTATCTGCATTTTTTATTACAAGGTCTGAATTATTTATCAGAGAGTGAATAGCAGCATTCTCTTCCTTAGTTAGATTGTAAAATGTGGGTACATTATTCTTCATATATAAATTATATATGTGTTGTTCTACTATCTTTTCAAAAACTTGCAAGTGGACATTATTAAATGGCACAAAGGTACTATTTTGTCTTAAACCATCAGCTACGTAATAACCAGCATCAGTAGTGAAAGTAATCGCTTATGTCTCAAATTAAAGGAAGCATTGAATGTTTTCCATGATAATGGTAAGCTTGATGATAAAACGTTTTATTTGTTTGTAGAAAATCCAAAAATACCTGTTATTTATGGGATATCTAAGCTGCACAAGGATCAGATTAACCCACCCATGAGGCCGATTGTGTCTGCTCGTGGGTGGGTTACAGAACCCCTGTCTAAGTTTCAAGAGAAAAATTTAAGACCTGTGTTAGAGAAAAGAGAAACTATTTTAAAAGACACTAACACCTTTTTAAAGCAGTTGTATGAATGGTCAAGTGGACAACTTCCTATTAGTTCCCATATGGTGACAATGGACGTTGATTCATTGTTTACATCAATACCTCACATACATGGCATTGAATGTGTCAGAATATTCTTGGAGAGGTTTTCAGACTATAATACTGAGAAGATCAGACTATTGTGTGACCTATTAAAAATGGTTTTAACACCAAATATTTTTATTTTTGACACTCGTCAGTATTACCAAGAAAGAGGAGTAGCAATGGGAACAGCAGTTGTGAATACCTATGCGAATATTGTCATGTACATGTGGGAAGAGACATATGTGTTGCCTTTGACTAATCCTTTTAAGAAGTGTATTAATTTTTATAAAAGATTTGTCAATGATGTTTTGTTGTGTGGGAAGGTAATCGAGATGAATTTGAACAGTTTATATTATATGTCAATGGAACTACTACGTTTCTAAGATTCAAACATGATATATCTAAGGAACAGATTACGTTCCTTGATGTAAAATTAAAGAAGGATGAGCAGGGTACAGTATATACAGAACTATACAGAAAGGAGGTTAAGTGTAATTGTTACTTGCATCGTAATAGCATGCATCCTCCATTTATGTTTGGAAACATAATAAAATCAGATGCAAAGAGTAGTTAGACTAAATACTGTACATGACAGGATGTCCGAACAATTGGATGTTGTGGTCTCTGACTTTTTAAATAGGGGTTACCCAGAGTCTGAAGTCCGTGTTGCTAATAGGATCATACAACAGCAAAGACTAAGCAGAGGGCTTCAGCCCTATTTTGGTGGTGTGAGTCAGGACAGAGCTAGAGCAGGACTGCAAGTAAATAAAATGAGGTGTATGCTTACCTATAACAGGAACACTGAAGCAGTAAAAAATATTGTTAGGTAACATTGGTCAATTTTAAGGGACGTCCCGGCATTAAAGAAAATAGTAGGGGATCCACCAGCTTTCGAGTACAAAAGGAAGAACACTTTGAAACAGATGTTATGTTATAAGGAGCAACCCAAGGAATTCTTTAAGGTAGGAAATGTGAAACAAGGTACATTTAAATGTGGGAATTGTGTTTACTGCAAGCATATGTTCACAGAGAAATCCATTACACATCCCATGACAGGCAGAGAGTTTGATTTACATGCATATGGGAATTGCATCACAAGCAATTTAATATATTTAGCTGTGTGAAATCTGTGATGCTTTTTATGTGGGTATGACAAACAGGAAATTTAAAGAGCATGAAGCCTGTCATCTCAGTGATACAAGACATAGAGAAGTTACAAATGCTCTTAGTAAACACATTATAGAGAAAGGTGATCAACATAGTTTTAAGTTTATGATTTTAAAAGTAATTTTTAGACCATTGCGGGGTGGGAATATAAAACTTTTAACTGAAAATGAAGAGATGAGGTGGATTTTAAGGATGAGAGCGTTTGTACCACCTGGTCTTAATGACAATTTTACTTTAAAGCCTTATTTAAATATGCTGCATCAGAAGGTGTAATTAGAGTCATGTGATTTTTTAAAAATGTATTTAAGTTATGTTGTTTAATTGCTAGTATTTATTTCGCCTGAAGAAGCCTTGAAGGTGAAAGTGTTTACTTGCGAACTTGGACTTGGATTAAACATTTGTTGTTTTAGAGTGTTTCCAGTTTTCTTTTTCTTTTTGGATTAGATTGTGTGACTGAGAACTGGTTAACTGCCTCACAGCTGTTTTTTTGGATACTGTATTTTAATATTTCTGATGCTTTCTCCTCAGGTTTGCATTGTCACTTTAACAAATGTAAATAAATAAATTAACCTGATATTAATTAAAAACTTAGTAAGAGGGATCTGGCACACAATTTATCTATAATCCCCACAATGCAAATTTATTAAGTTGTAGTAACTGAATCTGGCTTCTAACATGTATTAACTGTTCTAAAATGCATACAATTCAATGCTTTTTTATTTTTTTATCCTGTGATTACAATGCATCTGTTATCATATGATAATATTCTGTCTACACACAATTTACGAGTTTTGTATTGTTTAAAGGCGTTGTTAGATCTGAATGTATTATTCCTCGTCTTAAAGTGCACTCTAGGAAGATTACAATTTGACACAACACTTGTCAACAACTAAAATCTCTTGTATCTTTAAATTAAGTCTTGCATTGTTTAGGCTTCATAGTGTGAGCTTTTGCTTTGTCAGACATGCTCTTTAATTATATTAGTGATTACTTTTAAATTATTATTTATTGATTTATTTTACATTTGTTTATTTGGATGGTCCGACTGGGACAGAACCCATTTTCAGTGGCGGCCCGGGGAGAAAAGCTCCAGTCAATACTTACAAAAAATTTGTAACAGAATAGTAATAAAAATAAAACAGTAATAAAAGAGAACATGACATGCCGCACTAGCTACATAGCATTAACAGAAACATTACATATATACCTTATGCATATACAAAAACATAGGTTAGATAGAAAGTTAAGTTAACATAGTGATTCACGTAAACATGGAGAGCACAGTTAACAATACTTCAGTGGAGGAAAAAAGCAGGTAAGAAAGAAATTATTTCTAGAAGAATGGTAGTAACTACAAATGATAGTATAGTTGTGTTGTATTTAAGTTTAATTGTGGTTATGTTATGGACTAATCTGGAGTATTACATGTGCAAAGCCATGACTCATATAGTTGTGTTTTGAGGACTTTTTTGAATTGATTGAGGTTGTTTATGGATCTTATACTATGAGGGAGGGAATTCCAGTTCTTTACAACAAAGTTAGAGTAAAGAGAGTCACCTGCTATGTTGGATGATTTAATAACTGTGAGCAAGTCTTGTTAGATGAGCGAAGATTATGATTATTAGAGCACAGTTGTAGTGGAATTTTCAGAGATGGTATGTCTTCAGGATCACATATTATTTTGTGAGCAATTATTAATTGATTGTAGTTCAAGAGATGGGGTAATTCCAATGAAGAGAGATTTTATAGACTATGGTAGTGATGAGTTGTATGTGTGGAATCTGTTGCAAGTTTAGCAGTCTTATTGTAACATGTTTCCAATTTATTTAGTTCTGACTATTTGAGGTTGGTGAATATAGGGAAAGCATATAAAAGTGAAGAGAGAAGGTGGGTTCTAACTATAGCTATCCTAGAAGTGTCTGTTAGGAATTTTATGTTTTTATATAGGGTTCCTATTTTCTTATGAAAATAAAATAAATTATACATACATATATTCAACTAGCAAAACAAGTAATTAAAATAAATATATACAGGGCTGTCTGTTGTAATTCTTAGACATGTGTTTTCTGTTTTCTATAACTGCAGTGGGCAAATTATTTCTAGAATGTTGACTACAATTGACTTATACAGCTTATATAGAAGACATATATTGGGCAACTAAGAGTAAAGGGAAAAGGGGACTTTTTTCCTTACTTAGTTGAACGAGTAATGATGAGTAATGTTAGAAATAGTATAAAGATTGTGAATGTAAGAACAGAACCTCCATGTGGAATATATGCGGGGCATAGTACCCTGTAAAAATATGTTTAATGATTTTCTGTAGTATTTTATATTGTTACTTTTTTACTTGAGTTGTTTTGAATTTACGATATTTCAGTTGTGGTATTTTGAGTTTTGATTAAGTGAGACTCAATGTCTTTGCTATAGATCCAGTACTCTTTAGGTTTTGATTTTCATGTCTGAACACTTTTGTATGTGTGCATATGTGTGTGCGTGTGCGTGTGTGTCTGTCTGTATGAGTGGGTAGACACCTTGAAGAAGATATTGTTTGTAAATTCAGCCTTGCACTGTTGTGCATTTGCCATTGTGCATTGTAGTTATGAATACATTCAAGGACCTACCTGTTATGGAGTGGATATCATGAGCAGTGGGATGTCAGAGCATTGTACTGATAGCAGATCAAATTGGAGGTGGGGAGCTTTTTTTACTTTTGTTTGAAAAGCATTCATCTGAAGTTGTTAATCTTCTTCCTATTCATCACTGATGGGTTCAGTTCCGAACCCTCAGAACCGAGTCGGCCTTATACTAAGCTTGTGTGCACCAAAAACTCTTGAGCTAAGCTGCTACCTACAATGCCCTTTGCTCAGTTACCTCAGATCTCGTTTGCCGTGCAGCCATACAGCAGCGTTTCACCGAGCTCTCCAGCTAAGTGCTTTTTTCAGATATATTTAAAAGTTTTCCTCCTTTTATAAACTGTTCTTGATTTCTATATTGCTTCAGCTCTATCCACAGGTATTTCTCTCTTACCATTGCTGGTAATTTCTTGGTATTTCTAACTTTCTACCCTTGTGGCATCTTGTTACCATTGTTGGTATTTCCTTTCTCTCTTCTTCAGTTCCTCTCTTTCCTCACTCTTTCCCTTTTGTGTAAGAGTGTGTTCTGGGATGTCAGAAAAGAAGGGAACTACGGGGTTTAAACACTGCTCTTCCTGCAGTGGTAAACTACCGAATAGTGACCTCCATGAAGAGTGTTTGTACTGTTTGGGGGTTCTGCATTTGTTGGCGAAACCCCCGTGTGATATTTGTGCTAGTTTCAGTCAGCGGACGCTGAATCAACATCATAACAAACTGATTTTAAAGGGCCTGCTTGCTTTGCCTTTTTTCGGAGGCTATTTCTGCGACGGAGGTCTCATCCCCTCCTTCTTTGGACAAGAAACATCCTCGATCGGACCCCTCTTCACCGGCCGGTGACAGAGGTAAAAGTCACAAGCACAAGGCCCATAAGTCCTCATCTGAACAATGTTCTGCCTCCTTGGTGCTGACTACTACATTGGCTCCGAGCTCAGCTCCAGCAAAGTTTACCGAGGTCGCCTCGTCGGCGCCTACCCCAGCACCGATGATGACAGCACCGTCTTCTGCTTTGGTACTGACTAGCATATCAGTTTCTCTCTCGGCACCAACATCACCCATTTCTGCTCCGATATCAGTTCCGACAACTACCTCGGAACCGTTTTTGTCATACACCCCTATCGTAACTTTGGCTCCGAGCCCGTTCACAGCTCCAACCATACCGTTGTTAACAGTTGCAAAATTGGAATCGTCTGTGCCATTCTGTGACACACCACGGACCCAATACTCATCTACTGTGGACCCTTTTGCTGGACAAGCCTGCAGTCCCTTTTTGGACCGGCCTTATTCCCCCTCAGGGGCATCGGTGAGATCTACCAGGAACCTTTCCGAATTGGATGTGGTGCACCTTTTTGACCAGCTGCTGCCCGCCAGGGGAATTTCAAATTTGCCTAGTCCCTATGCCACTCCAGGCTTTGGGTCTATTTCTCCAGCAACCCCTACTTACTCTCCTCCCTTGGATCCCTCGGTTCCAAGGCTCATTTATCCAGCTTTTACTAGAGGACTTCCTTCCTCGACGCTGACAACGACTCTGTCTGAGGCCCCAAGACCCCTTTGGGTGTCGGTTCTGTCGGAACCTACCCTTCCTCAATCTCATGCTTGGGGGGGTGGAACCTCCAGTTCCAGTCTCGGTTCCAATGGTTTTGTCGGTCCCGACTTCAGATCCAAGGGTGACTACCGCTCCGAGTCTACTTGAGGTTCCATCCCCGGGGCAGACCGTCTGGAGCGGGGTGTGACCCCGGTTCCGATTTTGCCTTCTTCAGTTCTGGGCTCCCATTTCTCTTCGGGTGGGCCAGCTTTCTGGGTGAGGGAGAGGACGCTTGCTGCTACCAATTCTCCTCCATAGGTTATTTCTCCAGTTCCTTCTGAGCCGCAGCTGTCAAAGGCCCCCCCCCCCAGGACTTCGAGAGCACAAGAACCAGGAAATCCCTGTCCAGGGCATTTCCCTTTCTGAGTCTTTTTCGGATGTTCCCACCGAAGAACCACCTCGGAAATGAGTGTGTAAGAGGAAACACATGGAGTCCCCAGAGGAGTCCCTCATGGAAGATATGGACTACAATGATGAAGAAGGGTCCCCACGGTCACCCCCCTTATGATGTTTCCTTCAGAGACAGCATGGAAATCTTGAAACAGAGGGGTGACTGGAAATCCTCCAACCTTTCCTCGGAGGAATCCGTATTCCTGCAGGCCTTTCGCTCTCGGCCCTCTACTTCTTGGATGACCCCCCCCCGCCAATGAGTTGGTTAAATTTATCGTGCAACGGGCTTGGAAGAACCCTGACTCCAATGAGGCCATCCCCAGGAGATCAGACAAAGTACTCTGCCCTCCAGAGGATCAACCTCATTGGTCTAGAGTTTTGCCAGTGGATGCTATGGTGGTGGTGGTAGCCACGAAAAAGGACCTTGCAGAAGAGAGTCCTACTGTTCACCCACCCAACAGAGAGTCCTGGGCAGTGACCAGGTTAGGAAAGAGAGTCTTTGCATCAGCAACCTTTGCAGTTAGGTCTCTGAACTTTCTGGCACATTTTACGAGACTCCAGAGAGATCCTATCTCCGAACTCTCCGGAACTCTCGCAGGTCAAGTATCGGATGGAGCACAAGATAAAGTTGCTTCCCAACTTGCCACCCTAGAATCTATATCTAATTCATCCATGAGGTTGCTGTCACACACAACTGAAGGAGCAGCTAAAGCTGCAGGTGCAGGCGTTGTCATGAGATGCCACGCCTGGATGCACATTTGCGACCTCGTGGACTCCTTCAAGTCTTCCTTTCTAAATGCCCCTATCGAGCCATCTGCTCTGTTCAGTGCTAAGGTCAAGGATACATTAGCCAGGTGTGAGCAAGACGGTAAGACCTTGTCTGCCATTGGCCTGTGCTTTTCCAAACTTCAGCATTCCTTCTCCAGGAATCAGAGGAGCAGAAAGATGTGGCACAAGAAGTCTCAAGGTCCTTTCTGAGACACATGTGGTGAGGACTCCTCCAGAGGCAGAGGGGGTTCTAATAATAGAAGACATCCCTTTTGGGGCAGAGGGGGTTCCTGAAACCAGGGCTGCAGAGATTCCTTCTCAGGTAGACCATATCAGTGCTCCTGAGGTGTTGCTCGATTGCTTTCCTCTGGAAGCAGTCGGGGCACGTTTTTCTCTGCACCAAACTGCCTGGCTGTCCATTACGAACAATCAGTGGGTGCAGAGAATCATTACCAGAGGCTTCCATATTCCAATAATAACTTATCCAAGACCTCCAAAATCCCTTCTCGATGTTCCACCCAGTCAAAGGGAGGAGGCAGCTTCCGAAATACGAAAGCTATGTCAAAAACGAGCCAGCCAACAGGTCCCCCCAGATCAGTGCGAATCAGAGCTCTACTCAAGATTCTTTTTGGTGCCAAAGAAAACAAGGGACTGGAGGCCCATTCTGGATCTCAGCCAACTAAACAAATCAGTAGTTCAGACCAAGTTCCGCATGGTCACGATTCAATCCATCCTCCCCTTTCTGCGGGAGGGGTGTGTGGATGTGCTCATTAGATCTCCGGGATGCGTATTACCATATCAAGATGGACACGCGCTCCAGGAGCCTCCTTCACTTCTAGTTGGGAGCCAATTACTACCAGTTCAGAGCCCTGCCTTTCGGTCTCTCGATGGCCCCCAAAGTGTTCACAAAATGTCTTGCAGTGGTAACAGCTCATCTGAGACTTCAGGGATTCCAGGTGTTTCCATACCTGGACAATTGACTCCTCTCCACCCCCTCCAAGCGTCTTTTGATCATGACCCTCAGCTACACACTGGCTCTACCGGAGTCATTAGGCATCACCATACATTGGTAGAAATCAAACCTTCAACCATAACAACAACTGGAATTCATAGGGGCAATATTCAACACCTAGTCAAGTCTGATCTCACTTCCTCTCCACAGGCTTCAGAGACTAAGAGCACAAGTTCAGGTGATACTCTGTCAAAGCAAGGTGTCTGCAGGGGAAATCCTTCAAGCCTTGGGATCTATGGTTGCAGCCATCCCCATAGTTCCCTTAGCCAGACTACACATGAGATTACTACAATGGCTCCTTCAGGCCCAGTGGATACCCAATCTTCACCCCCTGAGCTCAAAGATTCTTGTCACCAACATTTGCAAACAAGATCTCCTCTCGTGGACGAGTACAGATGAAAATCTTTGGTGTCGCCCCCTTCCAGGTTTCACAGCCCAGCACAACTGTGACCACGGATGCTTCCCTGATGGGGTGGGGGGTGGGGGGGGGGCACTTCCAGGGAAAGTCAGTCCAAGGCACATCATCTGATGTAGAGGTCAATTTGCATATCAATGTCCTGTAGTTAAGAGCGGTGCTGTTGGCGTTGCAAGCTTTTCATCTGCTCCTTCCATCCGGAATGATTACTGTCCAGTCGGACAACATGTCTGTGGTCTGGTTCATAAACAGGGAAGGACCAAATCTTACCCCCTATGTTGTGAAGCCATGAGAATCTGGTAGTGGGCACTAGCTTCCAACCACTTTCTGATTGCAACACATATCCCAGAGAGCTCCAATGTGATTGCAGACAGACTGAGCAGATGCATTCTTCATCCTCACGAGTGGTCTCTCAACCCGAGTGTGGCGGCGGAAATTTTCAGCCATTGGGGCCAGCCATGCTGCAACCTTTTCACCTCCCCTTCAAACACAAAATGCAGCAGCTACTTTGCCCTCTTTCCCTCTTTCAGGGTGTCACTGAGAGATGCTCTAATCCACGATTGGCCCACGGGTTTCCTTTATGCTTACCCTCCGATTGCTGTGATTCCCCTTGTTCTACGGAAAGCTATAGGGTTGAGAAGCAAAGTGATCCTTATTGCCCTGTTCTGGCCTCGTCAAATGTGGTTTCCCTTCCTTCGACCTTATCTGGATCCTAGACACTCGTCAGGACCTCATATCTCACCCACAAGGGCTGACTCCCCCGAATCTGTCCACTCTCAAGCTGGCAGCTTGGTTTCTCCACTTCCGTTAGTTGCCAGGCAGGAAACCCTCTCTTCACCCATTAGTGATATTATCTTGGCCTCTCATAAACCATCCACCAGGAAACTTTATAGGGATAAATGGAAAAGATTCTCTATTTGGTCACGTAATCAGAAGCTAGACCCATTCTCAGCCCCCATAGCCACTATTCTTCATTATCTGGCTGGACTGTTCGACAAAGGGGCCTCGGATTCCACCATTTGAGTCCATCTAGCAGCTGTTTTCAACTTCCATAACGGGTCTGAAGGAGTGCCACTTATCTCCTCTCACCTTTGCAAGATCTTCCTCAAGGGTATTTTTCACAGAAGGCCTCCCATTAGACACATGGAATCTGTCCTGAGTTCTGCAGGCTCTCTCTCTCTGCCCTCGTTTGAACTTGCTGCGACATGTGATCTAAAATTCCTGTCATGGAAATCCTTATTCCTGGTGGCTATAACTTCAGCCAGAAGAATGTCTGAATTACAAGCATTATGTATCAAGAGCCCTTATCTGATCTTTCATAAGGACAGTGTATCACTTCATACTAACCCATCCTTTCTCCCAAAAGTGGTTTCTGATTTTTTGATTAACCAGTCCATTGAGTTCCCTGTGTTTTTCCCAAATTACTCTAACAAGGGAGAATACTGCCTACATTCCTTGGATGTTCATAGACAATTACATTTCTAGCTGGACAGAACTAAATCCTTTCGCAAGTCAGACCAGCTTTTCATTTCCTTTGCAGGCCATAGAATGGGAGGTGCAGTATTAAAAGTTACTTTGTCTAAATGGCTCAGGGATTACATTGCCTTCACATATTCACTTATGGAGGGATCGAAGCCTGACCAAATCAAAGCTCACTCAACTAGGGCTATTGCAGCATCTGTTGCCTTCCACTCTAGGCCCTCCATGGATGACATTTGTGCAGCTGCCATTTGGGCTAAGCCCCACACCTTTATCAAGCATTACAAATTGGATCTGATTTACAGGGGAAGAGCGGCCTTTGGCTCAATGGTTCTCAGGAATGTCTTCCATAAGGGCCACCCAGGTTCTCCACGTAGCTGGGGACTCAGTCCCATCAGTGATGAATAGGAAGAAGATTAACAACTTCAGATAAACAAGTTATGTCTTACCATAACATTCCATCTGAGTTGTTGATAGTCTTCCAGTCATCACACCCTCCCACCGACCCCCTCCTAAGGTTCCTGGCAGATCTTCTGGGTCTTTGTGGTGTATTAGGGTTTCTGCGCAGAGATGGCCTCTGACTTATTCTTCTTCTATATGTTGCATGCAAACTCGATCTGAGGTAACTGAGCAAAGGGCATTGTGGGTAGCAGCTTAGCTCAAGAGTATTTGGTGCACGCAAGCTTGGTATAAGGCCAACTTGGTCCCTGGAAGAAGATCAACAACTCAGATGGAATGTTATGGTAAGACATAACTTCTTTTTTACTTATGTTATTACAGATGTATAAATAACACAAACATACACACACACAAACATACATATATATGGGTTTAGTTGAGTAAACCAAAAATCCATTTAATCAAACCTTACTTAACTGAGATGACAACACCAAAACCTTACTTTACGTTCACATCACCGAACTTTTATCAGGAAAGGAGGCAGTTGGCCAACATGGGAAAATTTGCTCTTTTCCCCACTATAGTGCAATCCTGGAGTTGGTGTATTTAGTTGGGGGGGGTGGAAGCAGCCCCCCACTTATGTGGGTTTGACATGCTTTGCTGTGTTTGTTTTTTAATGTTGGCCAACTGCCTCCTTTCCCAGATTAAAATTCTGGTAATGTGAACATTCATGTTGTCATCTCAGTTAAGTAAGATTCAAGTAAATGTATTTTCGGTCTTTTCAAGTATACCTATATATATATATATATATATATATATATATATGTGTGTGTGTGTGTGTGTGTGTGTGTGTGTGTGTATACACACACACACACACACACACACACACACACACACACACACACACACTTGTATATTACTGCAGTTTATTTGGTCACAGCATGCATTTATTGTGTGCCATGATTTATGGCAAATTTCGTCGGTGGCTGTGATCAAATTATATTACAGAAGAACTGCATCAGTTTGATTGCAATATAATTTCAGGAATTATCCTCTTTCTGTGCAGTTGTATGACCACAGAGTTAGGATATTTCATTTTCAAGGGTGTGGGGCTGAGCCACCCACATACAAGCAAAGTTTTTGGCTCTTTTAGCTAATTGCAAATGACACTTATTTGTTTCATTTGCAATCACCTTAGTTTGTTGTTTTTATGTTTCAGTGAAAGAGATTGCCAATGAAGTTTCACAACGTATTGCAACATAAAGAAATATAACCATTTTTATATACATACATATATATTTATATATATATATATATATATATATATATATATATATATATATAAAACATCTTCTGATAGAATCCAGATCATATAATAGATTTAAACACATTATTATCATATTTTTCTTAATTAATTACTCATACATTTATACAACTAGCTGTATTAGGCTCATCTTGCAAAAAAACACCTTCATATGTATTTAAATGTAAAACAATTGTAGTCCAAAAATGGCAGGTAGTTCCAGTGTAAAAATCTCTTCTTTAATCAACCACAGACGTATAAGCGCTTTCACAGATAACTTCTGCTTCTTCAGATACAAATGCATACTGTCTGCTGTGTAACTTATATACCTTGAACCAACTAATTAAGTCACAATCGTCTTAAAGAAACATCCTTCATTAAGTAAAAACATTCAGTCCTTCAATGTGTAATCATAATTCTGAAAAGTATAATGCATAACAAACACGTAAAAAAACACATGTATAAAGAATACATATATAAAATGCGCATGTAAATATACAAACATAAAAATGTGCTCAAATATAAACATATACTGTTAAAAATCTCTAATACTTAATGTAAGCAAGCATGTCATAAAATGACCTAACATTTCATTTATTCAATGGCCTTCTTCATATGTATGTTTTTGCCTTGAACTTGGATATTAACATTAGTTTGAAAATTATTCCTTATTCCCTTCACCTTAGGAAAAAAATCAATATATAATTATATGAGTTGCATACATCTTATTCATAGAACATACTAATGATCACATAATCTCACTCATTTCAGTCTTCAATTAACAATTTCTTCATATCCCTGTACTAGCAATTTATAGCGCACCATATACATAGTCTGGATTCCTGTTTCATAACCACCCTCCATAGTAAATGTTATTGGCAAATCCAATCTTTATCTTGACCCAATACTTCTTTCCAACTTTCCTACAAACCTTTACTCAAGAAAATTGCCATATAGGCTTGCTAAGGTTGCTGTGGCCACCAGAGGTGATTTATCTAGTTGCATTGTCAAGAGACAAGTAGGGACCATCTTATTCTCAGTAATGTGTGTAGCTAAAACAACCTCTAGAAGACTGTGTGTAAGTTAGACTATTAAATTGAGTGGATAAACAAGGGCTCCAATTTACTGGCTGACTGTCTGTCAGTGCAATCTGGCAGAGAAAAAAAGATGTCACTAAATAAATGATATGTGTGCACACATGTGTGTGTGTGTGTGTGTGTGTGTGTGTGTGTGTGTGTGTGTGTGTGTGTGTGTGTGTGTGTGTGTGTGCGTGTGTGCGTGTGTGTGTGTGTGTGTGTGTGTGTGTGTGTGTGTGTGTGTGTGTGTGTGTGTGTGTGCAATCATGTATATGCTTGTGTGTGTGTCTATATACAGAGAAATAAACATATAAATATGCAGAGGATGTAAATAATCTTCCAGCATTTTTCTGCTAATTGTGCTTTATTTTCCCATGCCACGTTAAATAAATTACTTTTACTCATCTTTCATATAAGATTTTCTGCACACTGGTATTTTGAACATAATTCTTTTAGGCAGTGGGAAAGAAATTATAAATCATGTATTCTGTGCTTCATTCCTTTGGCAAGCATGTATTAAAGCAGTATATCAAGCACTATCAACTTAATACCTATTAACAAAGAGCTCATGTAGTCTGAATGTATGCTGTTTTGTAAAACCTTTGCAGGTCCACTAAAAGTAATTACATCAATTCTGTGGACTCATTTATTTCTTTTTAGCAGTGCTTTATTCACTAATGAAACTAACTTACTTCTTCTTCTTCTTCTTTCGGCTTTTCCCGGTTAGGGGTCACCACAGTGGATCATCTGTCCGCTCATGACTGGCAGTGGAGTTTTATGGTGTCGAGTTGCCAGCCCGGCGCCCAACCTTCCACAGAAGGCACACACATGCACACACTCACACCTAGGGCCAATTTTAAAGTATCCAATCCACCTACTTCATGTCTTTGGGATGTGGGAGGAAACCAGAGCACCCGGAGGAAACCCACGCGACCACAGGGAGGACATGCAGACTCCACACAGAAGGAACCCCAGCAGAGAATCAAACCTGAGAACCTCTTGCTGTGAGGCGGCAATGCTAACCTCTGCACCACCGCGGTTGGCCAATGAAACTAACTTACTACTTTGTGTTATTCATTCACTCAGGCATAATGCCTTTTTTGGCACTATACATCCTGTCAGATGACTGGCATAGTCCTCCCCTCATTCCACTTCCTTACTTCATAAGTACTAGCAATTCAGTTGGAATGCAGTGGAGAATTACTATTTCCATTTTTTCCTACTTAAATGTCTCTTACGTCTGTATTCTTTTGACCAGTACATCATTAGCCTTTACTGATGCAGTCTGTGCCAAGTGCAAATCAACATTCACCATTAAAAATGCTTGCCACTTTACGAAGGCCCCATCAGAGAACTATAAGGAAAAGCTTATCATTGTCATTAAGTGGTGAAAGTAACTCTTCTGCTCTCTGACTACATGATATATCGAGTAACTGTTAAAACAAATTTGTGGCTTAAGCCTTTTTTTATTGTTGCTGAGGCAACAATTTTTGCCTTTATGCATCTGTACTGAAGTGATTTTTCCATGTACAAAACACAGAACATTTCTATACAAGCATATTACTAACAAAAATCACACTCGGTGCCAGTGTTGTCTTTTTTCAGTGTTATCTGAGAAGTTAATATCTTAAAATTAAAATATGATGATGATGATAATAATAATAATTATTATTATTATAATAATAATAACAACAATTATACATATGCATAATCAAGGAGCAAAAATAGCACAAAACAAAATCCATCACTTTTAAAGGGAGAATGATACAAGTAGTGAAGATGACAAAATGGACAGCCACTCTATGAAGTGATATACTTCAAAACCACTTTGTGTAAAAGAAGAAAAAATGAGTTTATGTTAACAAGACATGCTAACATGCTCAAAATATTTGAGCAATAGCTGAGGGTATCACTGAGTATGGATAAGAAGCTAGAAAAACTGTAAAGGCCAAAGTAATGGTGAGATATCATCTGATAAGTTTTCACCATGTATGGTTGTGCTTTCGGGTGCTTATCTGATGAGCTATACAATTTTAATTCATTCACAAAAAGTAAATTAGATATATTTGAGCTAGGATAGAAAAAAGGTCACTAAGATCCTCTTATATCTAGACCCATAAAAGTCTGTACTGAGATTTCCAGGCTACTCCTGATAGCTGAAACATCTGAAAAGGTGCATTCTTATTATATTATTTTAGCCAGTCACAAAATAAATAAAATCTTTTCAAACATCCCAACAATGTCTAGAGTGATGTATTTAATACAACCCGTCTTTAATTTTTTTGTTGCACTAAGTGGGCTTCACGGGCTGTTTCAATGCACATTTTCTGCACTTCTTTGGGAGTTGTAAGTCTTGTATATTTTTTAAAGTATTTGCTACTTGCTGTTTATGTTTTCTCATCAGTAATCCTTTCATATCTGTTTGGATCCTCATAGTCAGTTTCTATTTTTCTTATTTCATGTATTATAAGTGCAAGTCTTTCACATGCAGTAATATTGCATTATTTTCTGTTTCAGCCACTATATATATATTTCTCAGTACTAGAGTTCTAGGATATGCATACTCAGCTATTATATGCACATATTCCTTTGCCATTTTCTCATGGCTCTCTCTTCTTTATAAATTCAGCAGGAGGCCTTTTTATGTAATTAGCAGGGCTTTCTTAGCTCTTTCTGAACTGCAATTTAAAATTATTGGGCTCCAGCCTTATTGACCATCTTTCCTAGTTCAAAGACATCTAATCTACTTTTTGTGGATGAATTAAAATTTTATAGCTCATCAGACAACCACCAGAAATCAGAGCTATACATGCTGAAAACTTTCTCAGATGATATAAAATTTGGTCTTGATAAGTATGTGAAAGCAACATTTAAAGCAGGAAAACTGCAAAACCAAGACAATATCAACTTGGGACATAGATGTGATATAAAGGAACCTGAAGAGGGGGTTATGTATAAATATTGGGGAATAGACGAAGGACTGGTAATAAAACATGAACAAATGAGAACAAATCTTAGTAAGGAATATTTTAGAAGGCTAACGCTAATACTGAAAACTGCTGTAACATCTAGGAATAATGTTCACACTATAAATCAGCTTGTTCTTCCTGTTCTGACTTACACATTTATCGTGACTGACAGACCTCAAAACGTATTCGATCAGTTGGCCTATATCAAATGATATATACAAATCAGTGTATGGCAACATTATATATCCCGCATTCAGAAGGAGGTATGGACCTCTTCAGAAATTGACTACAGGTATGTAGTCATGGGGCTGCATAAATATCTGATCACATCATGAGATCCAAACATAGTGAAAGTCCTAATTAATGAAGAAAACAAGTCTAAGGCGATATATTTGCTAAGATTAACAGAAACATTACATAAAGAAACAGGAGTGGAAATGAAAACAGAAGTAGATAAGAATCAGGCAGCAGCAGGAAGTGACAAAAAATCAAACTGAAGATTATAAAGAATAAGATCAGAAGAAAAGGAAAGAAAACAGGAAAGCCTACAATTATTGTGACTGGTATAGAGAACTCCTTAAACAATCACGTTGATCAAGATTTGAAACATGAATGGTTAAGGGGAAGTAAAATTAAACCAAAAGATGAAAAGTTAATAATGATGGATGAGGACTATGTACACATTGATTTACAAAGTCTATAGAAAAAGCGAGAGCTACATACAAATACAGGTTCTGTAACAGAGAACTAGACACAGTCACACATCTTGCTGCTGGTTGCAATCTAGTCTTGCTTTAGGGATTGTGTAAACACTTCAACATACAGGTAGTAGGGCATTTATTTGTTTACTGATGTCTGATTACCAGGAAAGGCTGACTGGTAGGAGTCCCTTTTCAGCGGAGACCTGGGGAAAAAAGTTCCCAAGTACTAAAAAACATTTTGAGAAGAATAATTTTGCAGTCTTTAAAAATAATACAAAAACAAAACAATTACAGTTTAAATTATTATACCAAATTAGACATAACATGAAAACGGTTAAAAATAGATACAAGTTATATGACGATGATTTAATAGTTGGAGAAATTCTAGTCAGTTTATAGAGAAACTGAACCACAACATATTACTGAAAACAAGTTGTGATCACTTAGTCATCCAATAACAACAGTTAATACTGTAGAAGTAAGGAAAAAGAGATATAGTAGTCAAAGAAAATTGGACAAAAGTATTATTAATCATTGAAATAACTGGTAATGTTGCTTAGATTATACATCACATATATTGTTATATATTCTATAATGTTTGTAAATGTGCACTTGTTAATATGGTTTGATTGCTTTTATATAAATGTATGTTTGCCTATGTCATAAGTGATAATTCTATATAGGTGTTTAAAAAAATAATCATTGGAATAACTACACCTAGTAACTATTGTTCTGGCTACACTATAATTACTGAGAAAAATCATCCTTGGAAACATCATAGACTGAAGCAATACTAATTTTCTGAACTCTGATCATCCACTGACTCAGGAAAGGGGTTCATCCCTGTCCAGGTATTAAAACTCAAAACATTTGGAAACATTAAAAATAAACTAGATATTGAAGTCAAAGACAAAATGCCATAAGTAGCCTAATTATAGAAATAGCTCTGTCTAGTGATTATAATGTCCTGAATACTGAAAGGCATGGAGTTATAAAATACCAGGCTATACAAACAGAAACTACAACAATGTGGAATAAAAAACTCCCAGATAGTTTCAAGAGTAATAAGAGCAACACAGAAAATAAAATAGAATTTTTAAATATACTTAAATATGTTGTTGCTACAGTTAACATCACATGAACTGCAGAAGAATGCAGCTCTGTGTGCATTGCAGATGCTGAGAAGAGCATTCTTGATGAATATCAGTGACTGAAACAGTAGTAATTTCATGTACTTTAATTTTATTCTGACTTAGGAATGGGGTCCATTCCTGTCACTGTATTAGAAACCCTAAACATTCGGAGAAATTTAAAAACAAGAGATTTAGATGTAAGATTGTAGACTATTGTCTCTAATGGTTTATGGTCAAAAAAGTACAAACACACTCACACACACAAACACACACACACACACACACACACACACACACACACACACACACACACATATAGAAAGCCCTCTACGTAGCCACTGTTAGAATCATCAAAGTGAAAGTATAATATTAGCTTTCATTTTAGTTAATGATTCATGTAAATATCTTACCAGATGCAGGTAAAAATGTTTTCAGGCTTTTATTGCTAGTGCTTCTTTCTCATTTAGGAGTATTTCAGTCTCTGTATTTGACAACTTACTGCTGATATAAGCTCTTACCTATTGCTTACCATTCTATACCTGACTTATTACACCCCCAGGCCTGATGTACTTACATCAGTGTCAAGAAATGGTTTGCAATATCTATCTAGATATCACATAACTCTGTGTTAAGGTCTTTATGCAACTGTTGCAGGCTTCTTCAGGTTTCTCAGGTCATTCTTTATAATAAGATCTCTTACTGGTCCTCTTATAGTACTAGAGTTTTGTTCATTTGTTTTATAAACTTTAAATTATAGTTGTATGCAACCTTTTTACCTTGTTTGATCAGCCATAGCACATACTGGAATATCTCTGTCACAGAGCTCACCTCTAGTCAGTCTTTCATATCTTGTCAAACCTGTATGTATTGGAAAGGTGGAAATGATTCTGATGTTCAGGTAAGCATAGGAGGATGATGTTCTGTTCTCAAACCAGGCTTGCTAAACACACTTGCTTCACTCATCTTACTTACTATGTCATCTACCACTAAAATCAAGTAGCTTTCTGTCTGCATTGCTCTGATGACCACCCTTATATCAGTATTCATTTTCACTGCAGCCTTCCTTGGTTCAGAGGGTGTAACTGTAGGTAAGGCCCGTGGTGTAGGATCTGATACTGTTTCAATTATATACATATTTTCTAGTTTTCTAGCTCTTTCTCCACTCATTTCCTAAGGTGGAAAGGCATCCTATGTGACTAGGCTACAGGTGTTTCATTATAATCTACTGTGACTTGTTCTATTATTATGTAACAAACCTTTAAACAAATTACTGTATTCATTTCCATCCATCCATCCATCCATCCATCCATCCATCCACAACACCTTTTTCCCATTTTTGCACTTGGGGTCAAAGTGTCACTTCAACAGTGATAATCATCTAGAGCCAAGGTTTACACCACCTTGTGGCTAGCTCTGCCATGGTAGTTCTTCTTCACCATATACTTGCATGCACACTCACACAGTTGAGCAATTTAGAGTGTCCAATCCACTTACTGCATGTCTTTTGAATGTGGGAGGAAACCGGAGCACCCAGAGGAAACCCATGCAAATTCAGGGAGAACATGCAGACCCCACACAGAAGGTACGCCAGCCACAAAGTGAACCAAGAAACCTATTGCTGTAATGCAACAAGGCTATCCCTCAAGCCACTGTGCTGCCCTGTAAAATCTTGAGTTTTTATTAGCTTTTATGCTAATGTTATACAGTGTATTAATTACCCCAAGTGATCTGGCTATATAATAACTTAAAACATTTGAAGTAGGTCCTTTTACTACATTGAAAATACCTTTTCTCCCTTTTACGCTTTAGTGTCGCTTTTGTGCTACAACAACCTTATATGGAAGAGGTACCACTGAGTATAGCTATACATTCCTGTATTTGCTTTTTTGCAGATTACTCTGTGGGTTTTGCTTTTTGTTACTGCCACTTGATATGTTAACAAATTCACATTAATTTTTCAGTATCCAGAAACAAGCAATCTCTGTGGTATCCCAAGTCTCAAACAATCCGCTATACAAGTATAGTGAGTCCAAAACATAACAGTGTAAGAAACTTCTCTGTGTGGAAGCTTTTCAATTCCAGTATGTCTCGCTAATCACTATATATTAAAAATCAGAAAATGGTAGTAAAAGTAGCAAACTTAAAAGCATCCTAAATCAAAAAAATAAAAACTTACTCCATTAGGTATTCAGAACTAATCCAAACAGGGAGACAGTTTATTAAACACACAGACAAGTGATCCAAACAAAACAAAAAATAAACAGAATGATACTTTCATCGCAAACTTTCTGACTACTATGCTTGTTATCAGGTATGGGAGTAGTTTATTTTGTTGTAAAATAAAGTGTATCGGTATACATGTTAACAAGTTCAAATCCCTTTCCCTTTCCCCATCCTTATCAATGTGATATTTGAGCTGGTACTGCCCAACATACTGAATGTCCTAATAATTTAAACCTTATGCATTTTAAATAAAATTAATAATGCTGTGGTACTTCGTATTAAACAGATTATTATTAAACCAAGTCTGTGAATTTATCAAAGCCATTATAATACATTGTTGGAAATATTTAAACATTAGACTATCTGGCAGTCAAAATATACATATTTTGGCATCTAGAGAAAATGCATTGTCTAAAACATAATCTATTTCCATAAATTATTGTTAACAAAGATCACTTTCATCCCTCTAGACTTCTTCAGGTCTGTGTACAAGAAACCTAAAAATATATATTTACAAAAAAAATTACTAAAACTAACCAATATGCATATTAAAAACAGTAAACCAAAATTAAAACAAGAATACAACCTTATATGTACATTTAATGATGGTGTATTTTATGGTTTGGTGGTTGATTGGGACCTGGGTTGGGTTGAATGTCAGCACACTGATGTATGGTGGAGAAAGAAGGTTTGTTATTATAGAATTTTTGGCAGAGATGGATAGAAGCATTACCTTAACATTGGGACTGACAATTTTTAGTATTTTGGGGTTACAACAGTGGAATGGAGTTATGGGAAATAAGCTTGAAGAGATTTTTGAGTAGCTAGTGGGAAGATGGTTAATAGGTGATGATGAAGTAATGGTTGAGGTGCGCTTATTTATTACTAGTACTGGTGGCGATGTTAGGAATGATAGGAGTAGGATGAATAAGGTGATGCAGTAAGGAAATAGCATGGTTAGTGTTATAAAATCTTTCAGTACAGTTAGGTGAAGTATTGAGCAGTGATAGTGTGGAGAATAGGTAGTTTTGATGGAGTGGAAGCAGAGTGAGTTTTGTGACAGAATTTAGAACAGAAGTGGGTGGAGATGGTATAAAGAGAACAATTTGTGATTATATAGAAAGTTAGGTACAGAATAGGAGGGTGAGTAGAGGAGGTGGAGGAACTGAGGTATAAGTGTAGATGTAGTGGCGGTGGTTGGGAATTGGGGGCAGGTTAGGGGAGCAGACTGAAGCCCGAGCATGGTGGTGAACATTGCGGGTTAGCCCATGGTGTAGTAAGTATCAGGAAAACTATCTTCTTCATTTAGTTTTCATTATCACATACTTTGTCATCTTATTTATTTTGTTAATGCCTCTTCTTTTGCATTTGTTTCATTTTCTTGGTTCACATTTCTGACATTGTGAATGATACAGCAAATTCTGTTTTTTAAGGGAATATCAGCCTTTGATTGCTTTATTTCTTATTATTCCTGAGCTGTATGTTTATACTATTTATGTTTTTATTTCCTTTTCTATGTCAGCAAATTCATATTTTTTTGCTAAGGCTCCTAACCTGGTATAACACATGATAGTGTATTTGTGTGATCTCATTCTCCTTCTGTGCACATGAATGAATTTATATATTTCAGACTGTGACTTTTTTTGGATAAACACACAGCTCACCATAGACTTCTAATAGGTACTCATGCAGCTTAAAGAAGTACTGTAGAAGTTAATAGAATTTTCATGAAACTTAAACTTTATTTGAATATTTAAAAAGGAACTAGACTAGCATCTCAGCTAAAAGCCTTCAATGTTACTGAACACATTAGAAACACTATATAGACCTCATACAGAATACCCACCCAGTCAGAAAGTGACATCTCATTAATGGAAACCAGTGACAAT
Source organism: Protopterus annectens (assembly GCF_019279795.1). Classification (NCBI taxonomy): domain Eukaryota; kingdom Metazoa; phylum Chordata; order Ceratodontiformes; family Protopteridae; genus Protopterus; species Protopterus annectens. The sequence continues at coordinate 397,203,252 of NC_056739.1, read as the reverse complement.
ACACAATGAATTATATACTATTTCAGAAAAAAAGCAGGAACACTACAATTGCTATAAAGTTGGTATAGTCTATGATAGGTACTCCTGTACTAAATATTACAATAGGGAGACCTCTAGACAAGTCTGAGTTACACTTCTTGGACATATAAGAGACATTCACAGTGTATCAGCTACTAGTCTAGTTGCACAACATTTTATAGAAGCACATAGCTCTGGTTATTATATTTTAAAAGTATTTTTTAATATTCTTATGTATTGTTTACCAGATGTAATTTCATGTGGATACCACAGAAATGCTTGAGAAATGGAAGCAGAATTTATTTTTACATTTGAAACATTGTATCCAACAGGGCTGAAAAATTAACTTAATACAAGATATTTATGATAAGTTGCATATTCTTAGTTTTCCTGCTGTTTTGTTTCGTACTAATAGTATGATGTGAAGTTGTTCAATCTTGCCATTCATTCTTAACTGATGGGTTCAGAGTCGATCCCTCGGCTCTGGTATGGCCACATGCAAAGCTCGAGGTCTTCCAGTAGCTCGAGGCCAAGTCCCTATCCCATGATGCACTGTGAATTCCCTCAGATCTAGTTTGTCACGGCATCTGATCAGAGGTTCCAGTGAAAGCTCTGGGCAGTAAACTTTAAAAATTTCTATTTCGTATCTTTATTACATAGCATTAGTAGTTTTTTGACATAGGTAGTTAGATAGTTACCTCTTATAGCGTCCTTACAGTTCCCTTCCCGTGTATTTATATATTTACACTTGAAATATTTGGCCTCGTTTTTTTTGGGCCAGTTAACTTTCTCATAGCATTTCTATAGTAGTTATAGTTCTAGTTGGAATTTAATTGCCGTTTAGTGATTTCTATTATTAGAAGAGTTTTTTGATACTTTTATCTCAGGCTCATCTGTGTGTGTGTGTATGTTTAGAGCCTATTATTTTTCATACTAATATTTTGATCTTGTGTGTGTTTAGAATAGTATCATGGTGGATGATAAGGACAAACATTCCATATCCGGTTTTAAAAAATGTCCTGACTGTAACCAAAAAATGTCAGTGACTGATGGGCATGTTACCTGTGTATATTGTTTAGGGGCTGTCCACTTACAAGAATCTTGTGCTATCTGCCATTCCTTTTTGCCCAGGGTTCTGCTAGAGAGAAAAAGGAAATTAATGGACAGGAGTTTGATAAAACACCCTTTTCAAGCGGCATTGAGTGACCAGGATGTTGCAAGCAAATCTTCTAAGTCCTCCAAGACATCTGTCGAATCAAAGGACTCCAAATATTAAAAAAAATCTGATGAGTCTGCGACATCAGCTCCACAGGTTTTGGAGCTGACTGTCTTTTCTTTTCGGAGCTGGCCCACAGCCTTGGAGCTGGTATCCGAAGTGCCTCAGTCACAATTACTCCAGTTGGCACCATCTGTTCATTCATCTAGGTCATCTGTCAGCCTTTCAGATTTGGATATGGATCGATTGGTGCAGAAGTTTCTACAGGCACCAGGCCTTGCTAAATTGTTGTCAGCTCTGGCCCAAGCAGCTTCAGAGCCGAAGACCACTACTCCTGCTTTGTCTACTCCTCCTCCCAGCCATACTGGTGCTTCTGAGCCTGAAGAATCAGACCTGTTGATTGTGGAGCCTTTGGGGTCAAAGCCTGTTCCAGTGTCCTTGGCTCTATCCACTCTGATATCCTCGGTGCTGACCGGGGATTCTAGGAGCCGACACTCTCCAGTCAGATACAGAGAGGACAGTTGAACCGACTTGTTGGTGCTAACTCTCCCTCTCAGGGCTTCGGCTTCAGCTTCAGCTCATCCAAGCCAAAGCCCTCTCAGGGCTTCGGCTTGGATGAGCTCAGCTCCTACCTCTGGCTCGGAGCCCACTGCCTCGGTGCAAGATGGTTTGATTGTTTCCTCAGATCCTTTGACTCCTTCCCATCAGAGCAGTGCTGCCTTCGATGCCATGAGGAGAGTTTTGTCTACCAAGACATCCTCGACTTCAGGCCTTGCTTCCTCATCCCCTAAAGCACCTGTGTCTGCTTCTGCTTCCATGATCCAGGCTAAGCGTAGAGACCCAGAGCCCCAGGTAGCCCTACAGGGTGGCCCCTGCTCTTCCGAGACCTTTCCAGAAGCCCCCACTGAGGAGGCTCCTAGGAAGAGATTGTGCAAGAGGAGACACTTGGACTCCCCACAGGAGTCTTTAACATCTGATACTGACTTGGATGAGTCAGAAGGGTCCCCACGGTCTCTCTCTGAGGATATCTCTGAGGATCCTTAGGCAGAGGGGTGATTGGCAGTCCAAAAACCCTTCAGAGGATGAGTCAGTTCTCCTGAAGGCTTTCGGGTCTCAACCCTCCACCTCTTGGGTATCTCCATCCTTCAATGAGCTCATGCAGCTGGTTTCTCGAAGGGCATGGGAGTCACCAAATTCTACAGAGCCTGTCCCTAGGAGGCCTAACAAATTTATATCAGCCCCACTAAACAAAACATCCTTAGGTAAAGGAGTTCCTGTTGATGCTATGGTGGTGGTGGCGGCCACCAAAAAGGAAATGTCTGAGACTTCCTCGTCTATCCATCCTCCTAATAGAGAGTCTAGGATTATGGATAGATATGGGAAATGCATGTTCAGTTCAGCGACTTTTGCTCTCCGTTCACTGAACTACTTAACCCATTTTACTAGGTTGCCAAGAGATTACAGTAGCTGCCGGAGCTTCTGATAAAGTTGCTTCCCAGCTTTCTACCCTAAATTCTATTGTCACCTCATCCATGCTTCTCATATCCTATGCAGCTGATGGAATGAGTAGGGCAGTGGGTACAGGAGTCGCTCTTAGAAGACATTCCTGGATGCGCTTGTGTTCCTTCGCGGAGTCCTTCAAGTCCTCCTTCGTGAACACTCCCTTTGTTGGCTCATCCCTTTTTGGGCCTAAAGTGAAGGAAACCTTGACCAGGTGTGAACAGGAGGGAAAGACTCTGTCTGCCATCAGAGTCCATTTTTCCACCCCTACCCGGCCTTATCCCAAAGGTCAAAGGGGAGGGGAAAATGTGGTTCCGGAAAGCCCAAGGAGCCTTTCAGGGCACAAGCGGTGAACCCCCCTCCAGGGGCAGAGGAGGGGTAATAATGGAAGACGCCGCCATTGTGGCAGAGGGGGTCCGCAACACCAGGGTGACAGAGATCACTTCTCTGGGCAACCCTACCAGCACTTCTGAAAGGAGGCCCGACTGTCCTGCTCTGGAGGCAGTTGGGAGTCGCTTATCTTTGTACCCAGATGCCTGGCTAAAAATAACAAAAGACAGCTGGGTACAAAGTATCATTTCCAGAGGATACTTCATACCATTTGTCATACCCCCCACTGACCATAAGGAGAATCCCGGACGTTCCACCCGGTTGCAGGGAACAGGCAACTATAGAGGTCTGAAAGTTGGTAGAAAAAAAGAGTCATCCAGTCAGTTCCAGCAGGCCAAACAGGATCTGGAACTTACTCAAGATTCATTTTGGTTCCAAAGAAAACAGGGGGCTGGAGACCCATTTTGGACATCAGCAGACTCAACCAATATGTAAAGAAAGAGAAGTTCCAGATGGTCACGCTTCAATCTATATTTCCCCTTTTAGGGACAGACAATTGGATGTGCTCAGTAGATCTCAAGGATGTGTACTACCACATAAAGATGGCCAGGCCATCCAGAGATCACCTGCATTTCCAGCTGGGAGCCAATCATTATCAGTTACGAGCCCTGCCCTTTTTTCTCATTACAGCCCCCAGAGTGTTCACCAAATGCATGGCAGTGGTCACGGCTCACCTGAGACGTCTAGGATTCCAGGTGTTTCCGTACCTAGACAATTGGCTCCTTACCGACACCACTAGGCATCAACTGATTCAGGCAAGCGAGTACACTCTGTCACTCTGCAATCATCTAGGCATTACAGTCAACTCAGAAAAGTCTGCCTTGTCGCCATCACAGCATATTGTTTTTATCGTGGCAGAGCTAGACACCTCAACTACCACTCTAAGGCTACCAATGGAAAGAGTCTTTCTTCTTCATCAGCATGTCAGCACATTGGTATTAAAACACAGAGCACCAGCTTCAGAAGTTCTGAAAGTATTGGGTATGATGGCAGCAGCAATCCTAGCCATACCATTAGCAAGAATGCATATGCGGATTTTTCAATGGCTGTTGTTAACTCAGTGGTCTTACCAGGAACTACCCATGGACCACACATTATTGATTACAAGCTCTTGCAAGAAAGACCTTCAGTGGTGGTTGACGTCTCTTCATGTCACCATAGGATGCCCCTTTGTTCTACCCCTGCAGTGGCCATTGTGACCACAGATGCTTTCCTGATAGGGTGGGGGAGGGCATTTTCAGGGAAAGACTGCAGTACTTCCAGGACTCTCTTCCTCTAGGAACGATTGTGATTCAGATAGACAATGTGTCAGTAGTCTGGTATTTGAACAAACAAGGGGGAAACCAGATCTTACCCCCTTTGTTGATAAGCCCTCAGAGTTTGGCAGTAGGCTGTTTCCTCCCAGCACTTTCTGTTGGCAATGCACATCCCGGGGAGATCCAACGTCATAGCAGACAAACTAAGCAGGGCAATCTTGTTGCCACACGAGTGGTCCCTCAAGAAAGAGATTGCGGGCAGGATTCTACGCAAATGAGGCCAGCCTTGCTGCAACCTTTTTGCCAGTCACATCAACACAAAATGCAGAAGCTACTTTGCCCTGATTCTTCCTCTGGGAGAAGCCCCAAGGGACGCACTCGTACATGGTTGGCCCTCGAGTCTCCTCTGTGCATTTTCACCAATACAACTGATACCCAAGGTTTTACAGAAAGCAAAATCCCTGGGAAGGACCATCATTCTTATAGCCCCTTATTGGCCTTGGCAGATTTGGTTCCCATTCCTTCATCCTCATCTCTTGGAGGATCCCTGGATTCTGGACCCAGTTCCAGACCTCCTGACACACCCGTCAGGGGACCTTCAGCCTTCTCTGCAGTCATTGAAGCTGACAGCTTGGTTGCTCCAGTTCCCCTCATAGCCAGGCTTCATAACTTTTCCAATGAGACAAAACAGATCTTTTTGTCTTCTCATAAGCCCTCCACTAGAAAATTATATCTTAGTAAGTGGAAGAGATTTTCCATATGGGGCTCTAAAAATAATATTGATCCTTACCACGCCCCCATGACATCCATACTAGAATTCATGACTATGATCTTTAAGAAAGGAGTGGCAGCAGCAACAGTTTGGGTTCATTGACTGCTATTTCTAATTTTCATCTTGTGGTTGAGTGTCAGAGCTTCAGGCTTTATCTATCAACCCTCCTTATTTGATTTTTTCATGCTGACAGAGTATCACTTAGGACAAATCCTTCATTTTTGCCCAAGGTTTGTTCAGAAACCAATATTAACCAAGTTATTGAGTTACCAGTTTTCTTCCCTAATCATTCCAACAAGTTAGAGTATATGCTGTACCAACTTGATGTTCTCAGACAGCTCAGATTTTATTTGGATAGAACAAAAGATTTCAGGAAATCAGACCAGCTTTTTGTTTCATTCTCTGAATCCAGGAAAGGTAGACCAGTGGCTAAAACAACTCTGTCTAAATGGTTATCTGATTGTATCACCTTTGCCTATTCAGCTACTAATATGCCCTTGCAACGCAAGATTAAAGCTCACTCAACCAGAGCAGTTTCTACACCCTCTGCGTTTTCAGCCAAACTTCCCCTTGATAACATTTGTGCAGCAGCCACTTGGTAAAAACCTCATACCTTTATCACTCATTACAAAGTTGATAAGGCCTCCAGGAATAGAGCCTCCTTTGCATCTACGGTCTTGAGAAGTGTACTCCCGTGAGCCACCCGAGATTGATGGTGCTTGGGAAGCTACCCATCAGTTAAGAATGAATGGCGAGATTGAACAACTTTACATTAAAAAGTTATGCACTCACCATAACGTTCCATGTGAGTTGTTCATCTCGCCTTCTTACGTCCCTCCCTCCTACCTTCTCCTGGCTGATAGTTGACCTAGATGTTGGTTTCATCCTGGTTGCTCAAATTCTTCTTCCCTTCTATAGGGGAATAACTATTATAAATGGTTATAGTATACGCAGCAAACAAGATCTGAGGTAATTCACAGTGCATCATGGGATAGGGACTTGGCCTCGAGCTACTGGAAGACCTCAAGCTTTGCATGTGGCCATACCGGAGCCAAGGGATAAGCTCCGAAAGCATCAGTTAAGAATGAAGGCGAGATGAACAACTCACATGGAACGTTATGGTGAGTACATAACTTCTTATTACTCATTGTCATTAATAAGATGTCACTTTCTGATTGGCTGTGAAATTTGTGTATGATTTGTTGATTTGTGCATGTGATATATTCAGTAACCTTGAAGGCTTTTAGCTAAGGCATTAGTTCCTTTCGAAATCTTCAAATAAAGTTTACATTTTATTGAAGCTCCGTTGACTTCTATGGTGCTTCCTCATGATTTTTTTCCCTTTGGATGAAGTTGTTGCCTTGTTTAACATCTTTAAACTTGTCATCTGGCTTTACTGGATTATGTATTTTAAGCATATAGAAGTAGTAAAAACAAATGACTCTCGTCAGGGGCAGCCTAGACACACTGTTTGATAAGTGATTTTTGTCACACAATGTGTAAATGGAATCTAAGGCAATCAAATCCACAACTACCCAGTGAAGCCTATTAGCTGCACATAGTCTTACTTCACTGCATTACACTGATAGACTGAATACATAAACCTTACCTCTTACATATGTGATAGCAATACTTTCAGTCTCTCATCAATAGTTTTGTTAAGGGAAGTGACATACTTGTTAAATCTGGCCAGTCACATCTTCCACTGTAGCCTTAGGTTCATAGGTAGGTACTAGGCTATCGGCCCAAGGGCCTACGTAAGCCTAGCCAACAAGGTTCCCTGGCTTACTCCACCCAAGAAAGTTATTTTCCTGTGCCACTGTCAAGCAGAGATGCTGGCTAGTACATTAATTTTTTACTGATTATCTCTTAATACAGATCAAGATTGCAGAGAAGCCGGAGCCTATCCTGGGTGTAGGAGGAGAAACTAATCTTGGATAGGATACTAGCCTGTTGCAGAACTTGAACATACTCACACGTGGCATGCACACCCTCTCAGTGTGGAAGACCACCAATTCATATATAGGATATCTTTGCCATAGGGATGGAAACCAGAGTACTTTGCAAAGCTTACTCAAAAACAAGGATAACGTAAAATCTGCAAAGAAGACACTAATCTGAGAACCAAGCTGAAGAACCAAGTGCTGTGAGGTATCAATGCCAAGTGCTGTCACTATGCCACCTTTTGTATATCACAGTCATTATCAAGTATAGGTAGGATGGGTATATCAACAGACATTTCCTTTTGTGTGATTCCGTATAGCTAACTGTGCCTACGTTAATCTGTGATACATGGGTACACTAGGTGTCCTCTTTACTGTTTGTGCCCTTGCTTATTTTCAGATCCATTTTAACTGATAAGTTACTTAACTTGGACATTTCTTGTGTGCAGCCCAGTCTTGTAACCTCTGTCTTCTGAAACGCATGTACTTTTGAATTTTAAAATAACACATAAAACTTTTCCATTTAGTTACAAACAGTAAAATGCTTTTTTTTTTACCAAACCTTCATAACGCTGTGATATTCATGGCACATTTCATTTACATGTTTTCTCAAGTATGACAAGGTGGACTGGACTGTCCCACATTCATAAAGAATTGTAAAAGCACATTTGGGGCTGGGGATGCCATATTAAAAAACGTACTCTTTCTTTGTAGAAAGTAGTATCTATGAATTAATAATAGGTTTTAATGAGCACTGTATATTTAAGTTAGACTACTACACAACTGTGCAACCGGGTGAAAAAGCACAAAGGACAAAATTATAACAGTTTCTTCCCTTACTTATAAATTCCTAGATTAGAACAAAGAAGCAAAAATCCATCAGTGTCACATCATATACAAATAAGGTTCATAGATTCTTCATTTAGACTTCCTGAGGCTATCACTTCCTGAATTTCAGTCTGACCTTTGAGTAGCTTGCATGCAGCACAGCTAACTATTTGGAGCATCACACATCAATTTTATATAGAGTTTTAGACTTCTATGTGCAGTACAACATCACCCTTTGGGACCAGTTGTAGCAGGTAGCCTGGCCATGGTGACAGTAGCAGCTTAACACCTGTTGCACCTCCACACTGGTTGATCTTGAAATCTGGATTTCTACATTAAAAATAATTTTGTGACCATATATTTTAGGGCTGGTTAACAGCCAGTTGGCTTACACAACTTCAAAAAATACTTACCTTATTGCTTGAAGCAGTCGAACTATTTTACATTCTTAACTACTTCACTTGTTGTTCCTTAAACATATTTTAAATGTGCCACTATTTTTATGTTCATTTTTTTATTGTTATTTATTTATTTCCATTTATTGATCAGGACAGCCCATCTGGGCAAAAGACCCCTTCAGCAGAAGCCCTGGGAGAAAAGCTCCACACAGAAGTATGACTGTCAAACATTTAATCCTAGCAAAAGAACGTTACATTTTTACTCGCAAGCTTTATTTATATTCCATTTACTTCTGCTGTGTTCCATGTGGTGTATGAAAAAACTGACATAGGCTATTTCACTTAGCGGGTTAACAAATAAATAAAAGTGAAAAAAACAGGGTATATATATATATATATAAGGAGTGTCTTTTTCAATCATTAAACATCTGTTTTACCAGATCTAACATTTGATGAAAACTAACTCCCCAGATGCGAAAGTCCATTGTTGGGAATCCGTTTTGCGAACTGTCACAGCATGTTTCCTGAGGCCCATCTCTCTGGCATAGAGGAATAAATCCCTAAGTACAACCCAGATGACCAAAGTTTTCATACTGGCTCAGATGCTAGAAGAGTCAGGGGTGGGGGATGGGAATAAGTGGCCGTCAGTGACTCACCCCACGTGGAAGGAGGATTTTGTAACTCTGTCGGCCAACTGGCACCATATAAATGAAATTTGCATGGCATGGATAAAGCTAGATCTGAGGACACTGGCTTGGTGAGCCCAAGCCTCTGATAGTATTCCACATAGTGTGTGGTTGGAACATACAAGAGGAAGGCGTACTGCCCCATGGTGATGTGAGTGCTCATGTTGGTCTTGAAGTGTGAGGTTATATCCTTAAAAGAAATGTCCTCATTGCTGTCATGCTGGCAAAGGCAAATACTGTCTCCATGGCCGCTTAGACAATTGCCTCTCTAGTTAACCCTTGTGCCTGTGCTGGGGATACGGAGTACAAAACAATAAGTGGGTTAGAGTCACATTGGGGAAAGCTTGGTAGTTAACAGCCATTAAGGCCAAAAAAAAAAAAAATAGATTGCATGTCATGAATATTGCTTTTAACTGTATGAACAAAATTTGGAGCCTGTTTTCGTTCCGGAATTCTTTTCACTGAGTACATTCAACAAACACGTTTGTGAAATACTTGCAGAATTCTACAGCCCATAAGACTAAGGTTTGTTTTATTTTTTCACTGAGACGAGGTTTGTATCAAGGCAGAATTTTCTGGGTTTCGTGTCCTGTCCTCCTGACAGCTGACCAGATTAAGTCCCAAGGCTGCTGACAACAGTTCTGCTTTGCAGGATTTACTTTGCACTCTGCTACTGCCAATAGTAGGACTGTCATATGCAACATCTTATGAGGGTGTTTTCTTGTAAACAGAGAACAATGAAAGTCTTAGTGATGATCTTAAAATATAGCCTTTTCTTCAGATGAAAGACAAACCTGTTATTTGCTATGTGGATTTACTGTTAAGCTCCATCTCAAGAATACAGCATTATGCAAATATGACATTGACTAATTTAACTTGTGATGTTTAATTGGATACCTGTATTACTGTAATGCATGCAAGAAATAGGCTTAAAATATACATTTACAGCTTGTAGTCTTTGAACTTGTTCAGTCTAAGTTCCATGAGCAGGATCTACATTTTACTGCTATCCACTGTCATACACAATCCGTCAATGTAAGATACAAAAAAAAAAACTTTTTTTGAAGTTTTACATCTCACCAAGATAAATAAATAGAAATATTTAACTTAACACCTGTATGGGATATGCCTTTAATCAGTATGACAGATTCTTGATTTCTGTTTTTCTTTCATTGTGTCCCTTTCTAAATGGTCTGGGCTCAGAAACTAATCTTTCTCTGGAAGTAAACTCTCTTCTGCTGAGTTTAGTTAATTCTGGGGTTGTCTGAAATAATCAGCATTTAACAGCTAATTAGCTGCATATGTTACTCATTAGTTTAGATTTGTGGCTAACATTGTAAGTTCTAAGTGTTTTTTGGTCCTTTCACTTTTTCTACATAGAGATGATGTGGCAACTGGCCAGATATAATAGATAAGAAAAAGATAAGCACACTTTAACCATATATTATTAACAACACAAACCACAAGTAGTTAACAGGAAGATAAAGATGAAGTCATATGTTTCATGCCAAAATGAGAACATTTATAAAGGTATGGGAATGTTTATCGGAAATTCAAGAACAAGACAACAATTCCATACTAAGGATTGATAGTTATTTATTTTTAATTTTTAGTTATTTACTTTGATTAACTGGGCTTGTTCCACTGAGGAAGAGTAAAGTGGTATTATGAGTAATTTGGACAAGACACCAGGTAAATTCCCCTATTCTTTTCAATAAATGCTTTGAGATCTGATGGCGAACTTATGGATATATTGTTTGTCGGGTGCCAGAATCCTTCATATCACCAATGCACTCAAGTCTCTCAACAGGTACTGTTATGACTCTGTCATAGTCCATATTGGAGTAAATGACTTGAGACATACTTCCCTGGACTATATGAAGAGAGACATGATTGAGCTCGCTGAGCAGAAAATGATTGACTTTAACAAATGGCTTAGTTTCTGGTGTCATTCAAAGGGGATCCAGTACTTGACAGCCTGGGATGACATAATTGACAAGCCATGATGCTGTGCCAGAGATGGCCTGTATCTGTCTCCCTTGGGCTTCAGGCTCCTGGCAAAGGCTGTTGCCTCCCCCATAGTGCCTTTTTTAGGCAATGCCATGAGGTAAAACTACCAACATGAAAATTTCATCAAAATGTAAATTAAAGGTTATGCTGCTAAACGCTAGGAGTCTAAACATGAAACTGCACTCATTGCAAGCATTCTTAACCCTGGAAGAAGCTGACATTTGTGCAGTGACAGAAACTTGTTTCAAAGCTCCAGGGAGCACCCCACCCATACCAGGTTACTCATCCTATCATTCATTCAGACCCCAGGCCATGGGCAGCAAAACAAAAGACGGTGGAGTTGCAATATATATAAAAGACATACACACCTCTAGGCTGGTCAAACAGTATGATGCATAGGAAATACTCCAGGTGCAGTTAACAATTGACAAGACCCCTATTCAAATCATAGCTAGCTATAGGCCTCCAACTCTGACTCAAGATGCCCACTCCACCTATATGGACCTCTTCGAATCTATCAAGGTTCAACCCTTTACCCTGATCCTGGGCGACTTTAACTATCCCACCATAGATTTGAAGAAATACTCATGCCAAAACAGAAAATGCCCACAGATGCCTTGATTTCGTCAATACAAATGCCTTGGACTAGTTGGTTGACATCCCCACAACAGGTGAAAATATCTTGGACTTGGTATTAACTAACATGAGTAACCACAGCAGCATCCCCACAGTGTCATCATCCCTGGTAAGATCTGACAACAAAGCAGTCACTTTCAAAGTCACCATCTCCCCCGACCCCCCCCCCCCATCTAGGGTCAAATAAAAAAAGTCCCAAAAGCTGATTACAACCTCCTGAGGGAAGGTATAAGCAGCTTCACAGCCCCCCTCACTCCACAGAAACTGGCACATGTGTCCAAACTTACACCAAAGTGCTATATGAGCATTTATATAGCTGCATGGAATCAGGAATACCAGACAGGATTAAATCATCCTCCTCAAGGAAGAGTAAACCTGTCTGGTGGACATCTACAATAAATAAACTCTATAATAAAAGGAAATAATTGCTGTTCAAGACCAAGAAGGAACAGGTGTCTAATTGGAAGCAATCGCTCCTTAGCCTGAATAAGCAAATAAGAGCACTAGTGAAATCCTCCAAGGCAAATTTCGAGTCCAAAGTGGCCACATCTACTAAAGACACTCATAGGGCTTTCTTCACATATGTCCACAGTCTCAAGGGAAGCACCCAGATCTGCTCAGAACTGGTGGTCAAGGACACCACATACACAAACCCTATAGATATAGTCAACCTGCTGGCAGACAAGTTCAGTAAAAACTTTGTTCCTCTGTCTCCCCCCATCAGTAAAACAGGACATGCCCAGTACCTGTCCCCCTTCCCTTATCTCTATGGAGAAAGTCATCACTGCCCTCTCAAAGGCAAACAATACAGTCTCCATGGGACCTGATAATGTCCCAGGCTGCATCCTTCATGAACTCAGGCAGGAACTTGCAGCACCATTAGGCACCCTATTCAACCAAAGCCTGAGTACTGGCTTCATCCCAGCCGAGTAGAGGACAGCTACTGTCATCCCTTTGCACAAAGGTGGAGTGTCCACTGATCTAGGAAATTATAGACCCATCAGTCTAACTAGCCTGATCTCCAAGGCCATGGAGTGGATTATCATGGACACCATTAACAAAGACATTGGCAACCTCCAGACACTTGATCCCACACAGTTTGGTTTTGTCAAGGGGAAATCATGCCTGTTAAATTTGGTCGACTTCTTTGAGACAGTCACCAAGGCCATAGAAGAGGGGAAGACAATGCACACCACCTACCTTGTCCTGGCCAAGGCCTTCAATACTATTCCTCACTCAGGTATAATAGATAAACTCTCTCAACTAGGCATCAATTCATATGTTACCAGATGGGTAGCAAACTGGCTCACTGATAGAACCCACCTAGTCAAAATAGGGGAAGCCACCTCAAGTAGTAGACACACAACAAGCGGTGTATCCCAGGGATCGGTCTTGGAACCTCTGGTGTTTTGGATATACTTCTCAGAGGTGCAAGCCAAATCTAGTGGGCTATGTCTGACCAAGTTTGCAGATGACTGCAAGCTGGGTGCTGTCATCAATTCTCCAATACAGACTGTGAGCTATCGTGAAACAAAAAAAACACACACAACACTTCAAGAATAGAAAAATATTATTTTACTGGTGTCTCCGGTACCTTGGCTTACTCCTTCAAGTAATAATTTTTACACCAAGCAGCCTTTTCCTATATATTGTTAAAACATCAATCAATTAATTACCTCCATCCAGTTATTAAATTGAACTTACTAATATGCAATTTCATCTTAAATATATATTTTTTTTATAAATACATTTTCATGTGCAATTTCAATAATAATATACAAGAAAAGGCTGCTTGGTGTAAAAATTATTCCTTGAAGGCATAAGCTGAGGTACCGGAGACACCAGTAAAAGAATATTTTTCTATTCTTGGAGTGGTGTGTGTGTTTATGCTGTCATCAATTCCCCTAGTGATGTGGACATCCTCCAAGAGGGTCTCACCCAAACAAATGACTGGTGCCAAAAACTTGGCCTCAAACCGAATTCCAAAAAAATGTATCATCATCATCCCTTTTGGGGAGAATGACATCCACACAAATTATCAAATTGATAATAAGACGCTAAGCATGCAATCTGTCGTGAGGGACTTGGGAACCCAGGTTGATGGCAAACTGACTTTTGACCACCATATTGCCTCCATTGTATGGAAAGCTTTCCACCTCATTAGTAAGGGTATCTCATCCAGGGACAAGATGGTCATAACATCCCTGTATTCTTCCCTTATAAGACTGATTATTGAATACAATGTCCCTTTTGGCATGTACCTCACAAAGCACATGCAGCAGCTGGAGAGGCCACAGGGACTCCTCAACCAGAGAATCTAGGGCCACAAACATCTACCCTACACAGATAGGCTAAAAGCCCTGTCCCTCTACTCAGTCTCCTACAGACTCCTCAGAGGTTACCTCTGTCTGTCATACAAAGCAATCTCAGACCCCACCCTGATGGGACTGCTACATATCTGCAAGTCAAGTTCCACTTGAGTAACCCACACGCGAGACCTCAACCTGGTCTGTGACATCAATAGGATTTGTTGGCGGGACAGATTTGTGTCCCAGAGACTCCCCTTTTTGTGGAATAGACTCCCAATCCACATAAAGCAGAGTACCTCATAAACCTTTTTAAGCGCAACCTGGATAACTGGATGGGGAACAGAAAATACATCCCTGTGATTCCACCTGTGTCCCTACTGGACAGTGGCATAGGGTGCTGACTTGTTGGAACATGGGCTAAATTCTTGGCTAGGCTTGTAAGGGTCTCAGGGCCAATAGCTTAGTAACTTCCTATGATCCTAATAGTGTTGAATTTTTTAGTTACTCCAAGCAGCCTTACATTGACATATGACTTCCTAACAGAAATGCATCTCCTGTTTTTGATATGAGGTGTTTCTTTGACTTTTATGATAACCACATAGCCAGCAGTATCCACTGAAATAGCATTTAACAGAAATTACATACAAGACCTTTTAGTTTTAACATGAGTATGTATGCAGACAGGTTTAAACAACCTAGCATTTGCTGAAGAATTATATGAACTTAGCAGATACATGACAATGGATGTATTGTAAACATTCTGCTTTAGTGGTTTCTGTCACATTTTTAAAAATCAGCTAAACAGTACCTTAATGTTTATGTTTTGTAGCCCCATCTATGCATAAGAGTTAATATACTGAAAGTTCACTACACCCATATTAACAGTACAGCTAAATTATGCTGTCAGCAATTTTATGCATATTTTGATGCATTGATCAATACACTGATATAATCAAAGCAATTCCAGGCTGCAGACCTTAATGATTTGTAACAGCAGGTGCTTTAGTTTATTCATTTCAATAAGTAATATATTTTTTCATATCAGGTAATTTAGTGCTCATGACAGAATAACAAGGAAAGCCAGGGTGCTTTCTCTCAGGTAGTATCGAATTTTCAGTTTTTTTCTCAGGAAAAGGTAACCGTAAAAATAATGTTTACAGGCTACAGTATGTGCATTTCAAATTCAGGACTGTCACTGCGTATTAAAAATATTTTAACTTGTTTTATAACAGGTACAGTACCATCTATTTTTAATAGAATAACAAATCATAAATAATATGTGCACCACTGTCTCAAAGCTCTGTTCTATACAAGGACAGTGCTGTGGATAACAAGAACTATTTATGTGTATTCATATTGCTGTCCACAGCATGAACTTAGAGTTATTAATATAACTGTTCACCAGGTAAAAGAGCATAGAGCTTCCAAGTATGGATTGTTCAGGGGGTTGTAATTCTGAATTGTCTTATTTTGGGATGAAATGCTATGCATTTTACTATATTACTGCCATGCAGCATGTACTATAATTACAATTATCTTTAGAATTATTGCACACTGCCGTTGTGTCAGGGATGTATTAGAAAAACAGGCACCAGTGCTATGAAATCTGCATAGCTCATATGTCTCTGCCATGGAATCCATTGAGATCTTGCAGATTTTTTTTTTCTTTTTCTGTGGGGACATAGTCTTGTGTAGGTCATTATAATGAAGATAATGCTTGAATATTTTTAGCTATTTATTTTGATGTTTTAATTTTAAAATGACATCTACCATTTATAAAATTGAATCTAGCGGTCTTTACATTGTGTTTTCGCTTGACATTCAAAGTTTAGCAAAAATATATGATCTTAACCTTAAAGCTTTGCAATGAAATCACTTGATTATACAACGTTTATTCAGCAAGGTCATCAGCTTTGTGTCAGTTGGTCTGATGTGTTTTATATTCCAATTAATGTAACTAGTTGGTATAATTTATATACGTACTTTAAGACGTGCTTTTTGCATTACATGATGTAGTCCCATACATAACTATGTCTGTCTGTCTGTTATTCATCAAGGAGAACATTTCATGACAAATACTTTTACTCTGTGTCCTTGTTGGTATGGCCCAAAGAAGGCATAGTTCTGTTCTGAATGGGTTTTTAAACTTTGTTCACAGTACTCAACATATGAAGTAGGAACATTTATTTGTTCATTATCTGATATCCACTTTATCCTGTTCAGAATCACAGTAAAGCCACAGACTATCCTGACAAGCATTGGGATTAATGAAGAAAAACGGTCATGGAAAGGATGTCAATCTATCATAATATTTTAAATCACTTGGGCTTAAATCATTTACAGCTGTTGATGTTTTATTATTATAATCTTTAACTTTTTGAATCTCAAATTGCTGGTAACTCTCTTACAACTTGACCTTAAAATCCACCGCTTTGCCACAGTAAAGCTTTTAAAGGTTTTCATGCTGATTTTTTTTATTTACTGCAATATGACTCAAAATACTCATAAATGCATTAAACATTCTCACTGCTTCGTGTTTGCCATAACAGTAATATAATTAATTAATATATTTTAAAGATCATCAGTAATTCAAAGAATTAGCTCTATCGGTGAGCTTTATACTGTGTGGGGAGGGGGAGGTATAGAATGCGGTTACTCTATTCTCACTGGCTTACTATTGACCTCAGGCATGCTTCTTAAGAAGGGCATTCAGTCATTCAATTGCCAATGGTAGCCTGTGTGAAGCATTTCAAGTGCCTTTACATTTGCATTAGATACAACACTATTGTGGTTATTACGCTTTTCACAAATCATATATTTTCATCTCTTAGCATCATTACAGAGTTATCTTTATAATACCTTTATCAGCCTTAATGAGGTCTTTGACCTTAGTAAACTAGCTTTATTCATGCAATGAGTGCTGGGTTACCACATTGTTGAATGTACAGATCGGGGCATTTTGTATGGAAATGTGAGATTCTGCATGATAAACAATAGTCATAACCAATGTGAAGGATTGGATATTATTTTTTTTTTGCCAAAATGAAAGCTCACGCCCATAGAATTTGAATTGTTTCTTTTGTTTCATGCAGTAGTACATTAGTTTCAGATATGAAATAGTTGTTCTATTTATCTACTAAAGGATACTTATAAAATATTATTGGCCAAAAGTCCAAGCACATTTGTCATGTCTCATATTTTTCACAGGACACATGTTGTGATACTCTTGCTACCTGAATGGATTTCATTATGCCCCAGTGTCTGCTCAGTCTCAAGAGAATTCCAAGATACATTAGGAATTCAACCTTGTTGCACAAATCACCTTTATCAAATACATCTGCAGCTGTCTTGAAATGTAAACCAAACTATTACTTGATGACTTAGTACTCTGCACTGTCAATCCAGGAAGTCCATTCCATCATTGTTGGTAATATTTAATTGGACCTTCAAGTTGTTCACTGGTGATTAAAATTATCTAATGATCCTTATTTCTTCAGAAAAATAAGCTTTGTTTTTTTTTTTTTTTGCAGCTTACACTGTTTCTTTCTCTCCAAAAATCTACCAGTCCTCTCTCTTAAGCCATTGGCCCCCTCTCCCTTCTGCAGCCTGCTTTAGGTAGGTAAAACTGTTCACAGATTTGGTGAACAATCTCAAGGCCTGTTGACTATCAAGGAGGTTAATGCCCTGGGTCCCACACCAGAACTTATGGGTGCCCATGTTTTTCATCATCCAATTCTTTCTTAAAGATATGAATTGACAGGCTGTGTTTAATTGAGAGGGGGAGTTTATACCATAGGTGTGGGAGGCTTTGAAATATGAAGTTCCCATGTTTCATGGTATGGTTGATTTTAATTTTCAGTGAGGGCAAGTGTTCTTTTTTGTTTTAGTTGCCAGGGGGATATTCTAAGCAATGGGTTTCTTTTAATGTTCTGTGTGGCAAGCGTAGGTCTTCTGCAAGAAGGTGATAACATGAAGAGAAGGAAAGGAGGGGAGGAAAAGGGAAGGGAAGGAGGGGAGGAAAAGGGAAGGGAAGGAGGGGATGAAAAGGGAAGGGAAGGAGGGGAGGAAAAGGGAAGGGAAGGAGGGGAGGAAAAGGGAAGGGACGGAGGGGATGAAAAGGGAAGGGAAGGAGGGGAGGAAAAGGGAAGGGAAGGAGGGGAGGAAAAGGGAAGGGAAGGAGGGGAGGACAATGGAGGGGTAGGGAAGGAAACCTTTCTGTCCGTTTTGTCCTTTTTGTGAGGAATCTTTGCACCTTCTGCAATTCCAAGAGATGGCAGGTGAATTAGTTACAGAACAAGGGATGGTATTTATTAATTATTCTGATAAGTGCTATATCTGGGGGAATATATACCACCTTGGCATGGCTCTTGACTCTATTGAGGTTCAGGTGGGTGAATCCATAAGCTTTACAAATAGTGGGGGCCATATTGGTATAAAATGAAATGTAACTCCTATGTTCATGGATTCTTATGTATTTTACTATTTTGTTAACTTTTACTTGTTGCCCATCAATGATAAATAAAGGTAGTGGTGGTGGGATATATATATATATATATATATATATATATATATATATATATATATATATATATATATATATATATATATATATATATATATATATATATATATATATATATATATATATATATATATATTTATTTATGGGTCTCTATCAAATAAGAGCACAACACCAAACTGTAAAATGTGAGACTGGAATGCTGAAAGTGCAAAATAACAAAGGCTGACAACAATGAAACCCAGACCAATCAACCATGCAGGTGAGTTTTTGTGTGAGATTGTGGTACAGCTGTTTTTGGGGTCTTGCCCATTCCCCAGTGCAGTGTGATATGTATAATTAGCAGGGGGTGTGGGGGGCAGGGGGCTTGCCCTCCACAAAAGCTTTTGTCTGTGATGTTCTGCACTTTTACCTTTGATGTATGAAAGTTCGATGTTCT
The DNA here is from genome assembly GCF_019279795.1 of Protopterus annectens. NCBI lineage: Eukaryota > Metazoa > Chordata > Ceratodontiformes > Protopteridae > Protopterus > Protopterus annectens. The sequence continues at coordinate 397,184,332 of NC_056739.1, read as the reverse complement.
GGGATTCATTATTTTGAACTTTTGGCATTCCGGTCTTGCGGTCTTGAATTTTTGCAGATCGGTGTTGTGGTCTTTCTTGGTTTTGATACCGACCCATATATATATAACTATATATATATATATATATATATATATATATATATATATATATATATATATATATATATATATATTTATGAATCCTGTGAGCAGGTGAATACTTTTCCTCACCTTGCTTATAGGTTATGCACCTCACCATCCTGTTAACCAGGTATTCCATCATTTTCTCTGTGCCTCATTTAATTTCTGTGTTCAGCTAGTTTAGTTATTCAGTCTATTACTTTATTACATTTCTTTGATTATGTTGACCCCACCAAGCAGAAGCATTGTTTACAAAGAACATACAGGGAGTACAACACCAAAAGTTACAGTAATGCATAAGTATAAAATATGCATTATATACTGGAAGAGTAAATCTATATAACTGGAAATAACACGTAATCAAAACTTCAACAATTCTTCATTAATTTTGTTTTATCCTGATCAAGTTTTTGTGGTAATTCAGAGCCTGTTTCAGTACTCAATGGGCATAAGGCAGAGATTTACTCCAGCACAAGACACCAGTCCATTGCAAGATATGCACAGACATAACACTCACATCTACAGACAATTTTAAAAGAGCTGAGTAAGGCCAAATATAGACAGTTTTTTGACAGTTAAATTTTGCCTCCATGAGATTTTACCTGATAGTTTTCCCTTTATGAGTTGCAAAATGGCACAGCACATTTCTAAATAACAGCAGTCTATGTCACGTTACTACAGTTTTGTCGTACTTTTGTTATGTTCCACTGTTTGGGTTAAGCTGTTATGTACTATGTTTGCTATGTTCCACCATTTGTGCAGCTTCAGAATTAGAATCAGAATTACATTTATTGGCCAAGTATGCATGCATACAAGGAACTTGACTCTGATTTCAGTGACTCTCCAAGTATGAATTACATAAACGACATACATACAACTATTAAGAACAAGACAAATTACATACTTGCAACTACTAAGAAGAAGATAAATAAGTAAATATACAAGGTGCAAAGTGCAACTCATTGCAAGAAATACTTAAATAAACTCTGAAAGAAACAAGTTGTTGTTTGTCTTTTTGGCTTTTCCCAGTAAGGGGTCGCCAACAGCGGAACTCTGGTCCTCTAATGATTGGCAGTAGATTTTTTTATGAAACACCGAGGTGCCAGTTCGATGCCCAACCTTCCCTGAAGGCACGCCCATTTACGCACGCATGTCTTTCGAACGCTAAACAAGTATTAACAATATATAAACAATACAGCAGAATCTTTGGAGGCTTGGGAAAAAGAATACCCCAATCTAATAAGCTGAATTAACCATTTATGAACTTGATGGCTGGTGGAAAAAAACTGTTCTTATATCTGCTTGTTTTGGTGCATATTAATCTATAACGCCTGGCTGATGGTAATAGTTCAACAAGATATTGGCCTGGATGTGAAGGGTTGGTGATGATCTTTCCTGTCCTTTTCATGACTCTGTAATTGTACAGGTCCTGTAAGGAGGGCAAACTAGCACCAGTGATATTTTTGGCAGACCTGACTATTCGATGTAACCTATTTTTGTCATGATTAGACAGAGATCCAAACCACACTGTTATGGATGAGCTGAGAACAGACTCAATGACTGTTATAGAACTTCCTCAGCTGTTGTAGAAAGTACATTCGCTGTTGTGCCTTTTTTATGATGGACCCTATGTTGGTCTCCCACTTCAAGTCCCGGGAGATTATAGATCCCAAAAACTTGAAGGATTCCACAACTGCCACAGCAATATTAAATATAAAGAAGGGGGATAATATTGTAGTACCACTCCTAAAGTCCTCTGTCATCTCCACAGTTTTAAGAGGGTTCAGTTCCAGATTATTCTGACTATACCAAAGGGGCAGCTGCTCAACCTTCTGTCTCTATGCGGACTCATCACCATTCCTGATGAGCCCGATGATAGTTGTATTGTCTGCATATTTAATAACTTTGACAGAGGGGTCCTTAGAGGTGCAGTCATTAGTGTAGAGGGAGAATAGCAGCGGGGAGAGCACACATCCCTGGGGGGCACCTGTATTGATCATGTCATAGCTAGATGTAAATTTCCCCAATTTCACCTGCTATTTCCTAGTGGTTAGAAAATTGATGATCCATTGACAGGTGGAAGCAGGAACAGAAAGCTGTGAGAGTTTCAATTGAAGACGTTCTGGAATTATTGTATTAAATGCAGAGCTGAAGTCCACAAACAGAATCCTTGCATATATCCCCGAGTTGTCAAGATGTTGCAAGATTTAGTGCAGGCCCTTATTAACTGCATCATCCACTGACCGGTTCTCTCAATAAGCAAACTGAAGAAGATCCAATGAGGGAGCTGTAATATCCTTCAAATGAGCTAACACCAACGTCTCAAAAGTCTTCATGACCACTGATGTTAAAGCAACAGGCCTGTAGTCATTCAGTCCTGTTATAGTGGATTTATTAGGCACTGGAATGATTGTGGCTTGTTTGAAACATAAGGGAACTTCTCACAGCTCTAATGATTTATTAAAAATCAGAGTAAAAACAGGAGCCAGTTGATCACCACATGTTTTTAAACAGGAGGGTGAAACCCCATCTGAACCAGCTAATTTCTTAAATTGCTGTCTTTTAAAAAAATTATACACATCCTCCTCAGAGATAATTAATGCAGGCTGAATGTGTGGAAAAGAGAGTCATGTAAGTATGAACACTGACAGAGTTGGTAACAGTGTCATCTGTAGCCTCAGGCTTATCAAACCTGCAGTAAAAAGCATTCAAGTAATCAGTCAGCTGGTAATTAGCTGCAGTGTAGGGGGATGGTTTCCTGTAGTTTGTAATGTTTTGTAGACCTTTCCACACTGATACAGGATCATTGGATAAAAACTGTTTTTTCAGCTTCAAGTTTCTAAATGATGTAGAACATGGGGTTTTGTTGTTATTCACTACCTTGGGTGTGCACCAGATTTGTATAATGCACCACAATTTATGTGAAGTTGTAATGCCCTGCATTTATTATGCTTACCCATGTTATGCTCCCCCTATTTGCGTACATTGTTTCTTCCCTTGTTGAACCTCCCTACACTGACAAAGTCAAGTGTTTTGGTTGTTTTCAAGCAGGGCACCCCTCCTTTTCAGATGACATTGCTACATCTAGTCACCCAACAAATCACCTAGCTTAATAACACATCTTGCCCAAAGGCTGGTTCCCCATTTCTGACTGACTGTTGGTGCACATGCTGTAGGTTGCTTAGCCAGACTGAATTCCTTGATTTCTACTAGCTAGTCTCCATCAGCTTGAGAGCTTTGAATTGCATTGGTCAATATTAGCCTTAAGCCTCCTGGCTATTTCCCCTCTAGCTTGAGAACTTTGAATGCTAATGGTCAAAATTAACACATCTTCTTATTGGCTTTTTCTACATTCCCTACCACTGATTGGCCCTTTATCCCACTGGTGCCCTCACACTATTCTAAGGCTCTTTGTTTATTCACTAGACAAATTTTATTGGTGCCAGCCAGCAAACACCCTTTTCAGTCCATTGGCCGTCTATCTCCAGATCTCCCCATCCAGAGTAAGAAGCTTTTATTATTCAAATGTTGCTTGTTTTGTTACATTCTATAAGAAGTCTGGATATTCTGTGTCCTTATTCTATCAGTCTGAAGAAGTGTTTGGTGCACATGAAAATGCTCACTAAACTTCAGTAAATCAGTCTGACTTTTCCATGACATTCTTTCTACTATTAGAGGATCAAAGCCTCACCTATATACAGTTCTTTGGGATGTAACAGAAAATCAGAGCAGAGTGCCCACTGAAACTTATATGGATATAGAGGATCTGCACAGAAGATACTCAACCAGGAAAAGAGGTACAGAACCAAGCATGGTGACCCAGCCATGCTAACAGCTATGCCATTTAACTGTACTCAGTTTAATGTAAGTATATTTATGATATGTAGGAGATACGTATAATTAAATAAATAAGTGAAAAGCATTTCTAAAACAGAGTTCATGATAAGTCATTGACTGATAACAGCACACTAAGCAGCAGCACTGCACAAAACATGCCTCAACTCTTCATAACAGACCAAATGCCTGGTTGGATGGCATAAAGGGATGGTGCATTGACTTCAACCCAGGTGACTGGGGTTTGATTAGTGACCCCAGCAATGGAGGGGTCGGGTAGGGAGGGGGAGGAGTAAATGGGTACTGCCCACTCACTTCTCCTGGAGGAGGTGGGGGTTGACTTTACATGCACTTAGAGGAACACAGATTGGTGCAATCTCCCTGGTGTAGACTAGACAGACTGTCACTTTTGGTGAGAGGGTGGTGAGCAGGGCTACTTGGAGGCAACACCTCTTGTGGAAGAGAGGGACATCCTTCATGGGCAGCTCATTCCATATCCCCTCCTCAGTACCTTGCTGAGTACAAGCAAAGCAGAGCCAGGGAGAAAACAGTAAAAACTCTGAACAACCCCTTATGGTTTTCTGGATGATGACTCCTACCAGTTGGACCTTGCCTAGTAGGGAACAAATGGGCTGATAGTTTGAGAGAGGCTCTGATGGCTGACAGACAACAGGGCCAACATCTCCAAAAGTAAATAAATAAATAAAAAATACATAAATAAAAATAAAAAATCATAACAGATGACAACATAGATAAAATGTAAACTGCAATATGCCACTCTAAATAAAGAAATGTTTACATGCACAACTAACAATCTTTTGTGCAGGGGGCAAGCTGTCCTTCTCTGCACATGCAGAGAATGCCGGCCAACCCTGTACTATTTTATTACAGCTCTGAGTTTACCTAGCCTTGTTTAGGGATTCTTCTTTGTTCTTAAGGTGCTAAACCAGTAATATAGTGAAGTGATATGGAAATGCTGGAAAAAATATTGGAAAGTCATTATTTTTACTGTAATGCAATTTTAACATTTTTTAAATATTTTGGTATGCTGTCATTCACTGATATACTATTTGGTAAATCATACATTCCGTTGTCTGTATACTGATTCAATGTTTTCATGTTAAAAGACTTGTCATGTTTCCTTGTAATAGGTCAACATTTCGAAACAAGAGAGCTGAAAGCAGGTAAATATCAAGCCTGGTATAACCACCAACCAGTAAACAAGAACAAAAAATTGCTCATATAAGCACAGAATGACTTTAGTAATAATAATATTCCATGTACTGACAAGCGTTCTGCTTTCACATAAATGCTTCTTCAGGTCAAGCACAAATCACAACAATCATCCATTTAAATAAAAGTAATTGTCACATGATACCTATCAAATTAAATAAAAAAAATTGCATCAATTGCACATCTGCTGTAATAACTTTAATACTGGCTTTATACTAAAATACTTGTTTAAACTGGAAATATGCATCTGCCAGCACTTCAATTATCTATCTATATTCAATATTCTCTGACTTGGTTATAATATCCCCATCTTGTAACTCTATAAATGCAAAACTATGCTCTTCTCCATTAGATTCAATATGTTTCACTAAAACATTAGTTTGCATGTCTCTTTATTCCTCATACGTGGCTGCAAATCCTGTCTTTTAATTTATCATTAGTTTTTCAAACATAAAATGCTTTACAGGCAACACATGAAGCAAGATAAACAACATTCTTAGTATTACAGGTAGCGAGCATATTCAAGACATATTTCTTACTTATAATAATATATATAACCAAATCTGAGGACATTGAATATAGATGGATAAAGAAATTACACATAGATGTATATTTTGGTTTAAAAGAAGCTGTTAGCATAAAACCTGTATTAAAGTAATTACAGCAGAAGTGCCGTTGATGCTTAATTTGATAGGTATAATATGATGCATACAATTATTTAAACTGGTGATTGTTGTGATTTGTGTTTGACCTAAAGAAGCATTTATGTGAAAGTAGAACGCTTGTCAGTATGTGGAATATTATTATTATTATTAGAGTCATTCTGTGCTTATCTGAGATTTTTTGTTTTTGTTTCTTTGCAATAGGTATCAAACAACGAGTTTCAGGTAAGCTACAGATAAAAGAGGATTCAAAATGTAGACCTACTGGGCTGAAATATCATCCTGTTAAAGTTATATTCTTAGATATATTGTAGTAAATGATGATTAGCTATGTTGAAGTCGGTTGCTTGCAAAGATTTAAGTAACTGAGATACCAATGTGAGCATCACCACTGAGGCAACTGAAAATAGCTCAGATTAAGAATATGAATGTTTAAAAATATTTTGAACATAAGTACACAAATTGTTCTATTTTTTTCCCCACTTAGTATTGTCCCAGTGCTACTGGACAGCACTGAACCATGACCCTTTGGGCTTTCAGGAGAGAAGTCTCTATGCAAACCAGGGAACTGGTCACCTGCAGAGAAGTACATGTGTTGTAGAGTAAACATGCTAACCATATTGCAACTAGTGGAGTCTGTTATGTTCTCTTACTCCCTGCAAACAAGCATGCACTGATGCAGTTGTGTAGGCATCATGATCCTATGCATGAGAACGTTTTAACATCTACTTCTCCCTGTAAGTACTATCTAAAAGGTCTCCACCACATCACTGCTATGTTTGATCCCACTGCCCTCCAACCAAGAAAAGAGAACTTATTTAATGTTTAGTCCTTCCTCCCTCCCCCCTACATGGCTGGCTCTCAACTGCTGGCGAAACTGTGGTTTGTACTGATAGAGAGGAATGTTCTGTTCTCAGCTCTGGGCTACCATAAATCAAGAAACTGTGGCTGTATGGTAAAAATAATCATTAAATGAATAGATAAGATATTCAAAACTGATTTCTTATTGCATATGGAGGTACACACAGCAAATGCTGTCTTTAGAAACATGCTGAGTGTGAAAGTACACTTGAATTGGGATTCAAAGAAAGGGGAGAAATTCCTATTTCTAAGGTGATGTGACCTTGTAGCTGACTGCATTAAGTAAAGAGATTCAGGAAGTAAATCCTGCTCATAAAAATGGTGGAGGCTTTGCTCCCAACATAAAACATGTGTTTGCATTTTGTTTCACGTTTTTAGTTTAAGTGAAATTATGTAGTTATGCAAAAGGTAATTATTCATCATGTAGATTAACAGCTGTAATTTAGTATTACAGGTTATTATATGTCGTGTGTGTGTGTGTGTGTGTGTGTGTGTGTGTGTGTGTGTGTGTGTGTGTGTGTGTGTGTGTATGTGTGTGTTGGGGGGCTGAGCGAAAGAGAGAGGTGTATGTGTGTATGTGTGTGTGTGTGTGTGTGTGTGTGTGTGTGTGTGTGTGTGTGTGTGTGTGTTTGTGTGTGTGTGCGTGTCCTTGTGCGTGTGCGTGTCCTTGTGCGTGTGCGTGTGGGTGTGTGTGTGTGTGTGTGTGTGTGTGTGTGTGTGTGTGTGTGTGTGTGTGTGTGTGTGTGTGTGTGTGTGTGTGTAACTGAGTCACTCTAGTGCATGCCTGCCATCTAGGAGTAAAATGAGGGATATGTCTGATGTACAAATATACATGCGAAATTTGACTGATTAGTTGCTGGTAATGTGAAAGCATAGGTGTGCTCTGTACTATATTCATTGGATATCTTGGCCTTTATGGAAAAAGAGAGAATGCCTTTGTCCCCAAAATGTGGGACACAATGAGAAAAGTTGGCAAAACTTGTGACTTAATGGTTAAACCTGAGACTGAAAGTGCAAAATACAGTGGAATCAAATGCTGTAACATTTGCATTTTTTGTACACTAGAGAACACCATTAATTATTATACATTTATGGTTCTAAATTTCTTTGGGAAATATTCTCTGCTCCCCGTAGTCCAGATTTTTTTTGAGAGCCACATTGAGTGAGTGATATGCCTTATAATATGTAATAGCTGAGAGGCATAAAAGGGGAAAATTTGACCAGACACATAACTTCTACATCTCATCCCAGAATGTATATGAGAGGGAGAAGGCAGACTTTGGCTCTGTGGTGTAAAGTGACAGCCCAGCTACAACCCAGATGACTGGAGTTTGATTAGTGTCTGAGGTGCTAAAAGACACAGGGCAGGGAGTATGGCTGTGAGTGACCACTGCTGGCTCACCCACCCTAGGGTGGAAGGTGCTCTAGTTCACCGCTTGCATGTCACCTAGTGAGAGCATGAAGTATTATACCCATGGAGCACAGGCCTGCAGAGCAAACACTGCCTATGTGTAAGACCACTGGCTGGGTAAGTCTGTTTGTAAGTATGTTTCCGTCAGCAAAGTAGCACTTAACTGGAGCTTGAATGGTCCTCTGAAAGCCAAGCAGGAATCACTTCTAGGGAGAGGGGAGGGCATTCCATCAAACCTGAAAGCTGGCTCACTCTCTACCATTTGACTCTTGCTCTGCAAAGAAAAAAATAGGCTAATTCAGCACTCCAGGTTGGAATGAATGTCACAGGGCTCTTGCCTAATCAGGGATGCCTGTTCTTTCCCATGTTGGAATGAATGGTAAATGGACAAAGGGAGTGGAGCTACTGGCAAGTCTGGTGGTGGGAAAAAAAGCAGATAGCAGTGCTTGTATTTTGGGTAACATGAAATGTGGGATCTTAGAAAACATCTGGGACTGGCTGGTCAAAATAGATTAAAAAAAAAAAAAAAGAGTACTTGGAAGGTAAAACAGGAACCTATGCACATGAACAGACCTTTTAAAATCAAACAAAGTTATATTTCTGTTATAGAACCTAGCTAGGTGGTCGTACTCATGTCTGGTTTCATGGTCAGCTTTTGTATTTCAGCATAAGCTCAGGAACAGGAATAAATTTATTAGATTAATAGTAAAGAAGAAAACCCTTCAAATAATAAAGACTCACATTCTTTACTGGGTCTATTAAAATATGGAGAACAAAAGTGCAATACAGATAATTACTAGAGCTCATCTTAGGCTCTACTTCTTATCATTAACATGCAAAATGCATCTAGGAACCTGAGCGTAAAAATTCTCTACCAGTGTTACAACTCATCAAAAAGATCAAAAAGCATGAATTGCCTTCTGATGGCATTGCCTGGCAATGTCATGAAATGTATATCATCCAGTTCTACGTTTTGCAAGCCTTTATTGTTGTCACTGAATAGACAATGATTGATAATAGCTTTGAAACGGTGTCAAAAAATAAAAGCTCTTTTATACTAAAGTTTTTATTGCAAAAGTCAGTCCTGAATAAAAACATCCTCTAGAATCTTCATATAACTGGGTTGTGAAGAATTTCCTCACACTAATTGCATTAATATAAAAGTCTTTATTTTTAGAAGATTAAATATTACCATATCTTTGTTGATACTAGATGGAAGATGTCTTGTCATTTATGGTTAAATGAAAATCTGAATGTAGTTTGAACTGCCAGAACTGTAAATGTATTATTTTTTTTTACAATGTAATTTATGTGAACATCCTCTGAAACTGAGAATATGGGAAGCAGTCACCCATGAATATAATTAGTAAGCCTACTTTGTACTCATGTCATAATCTTATCCACTGAACTGCATATTAACAGACAGGACAAGGTCTTTGATGAAATACAATTAGTCATATAACAGAACTTCATTACAATGTCCTCTGGCTTCTCCCATAAGGGGTCGCCACAGCGGATCACTGGTCCGCAGATTGATTGGCAGTGGAGATTTTACAGAGTCAAGTTGCCAGCCTGGCACCCAACTTTCACAGAAGGGGCGCACACACACACACACACACACACACACACACACACACACACACACACACACACACACACACACACATACACACACACCAACTGCATGTCTTTAAAACTCACTCAACCACAGGGAGGACATACAACAGAACTTCATTAATATTCCAAAATACGAACAATGACTGGTAGTTCACTGTGAACTGAAAAATTTGAAAATTACCCACAAAAGGGAGTTTAGATCAAACTTGTGAAACCTAGCTATTGTAGATAAAATACATATGTGTGTGTGTGTGTGTGTGTGTGTGTGTGTGTGTGTGTGTGTGTGTGTGTGTGTGTGTGTGTGTGTGTATATATACATATATATATATATATATATATATATATATATATACATATTTTATATATATATATATATATACATATTTTATATATATATATATATTTTATATATATATATATTTTATATATATATATATATATATATTTTATATATATATATATATATATATATATATATATATATATATATATATATATATGTGTGTGTGTGTGTGTGCGTGTGTGTATGGTCAGAGTGAACTGCTTTGTAAATAGATCAAAAGCACTCTGCTTTGACAGTTGGGTGTGTTGAAATGAGGAAGATTGCATGCTTGTGGGTATAGTAAGAATCTGATTGGGTTTGGTACTGAAACCTTCAGATGTACAAGAAGATTCAGCATTAGGGGGTGGGAATGTGTGCATCTGAGTGTTTACTAGTTACAGGTAAAACAGGCGATAGTTAAGGAGGTAGATTTAGTGCTGTACTTTTATGCATTGGCATACTGTATGTGAATTCTGTTTGAGTGCATTGTGTATATCTATATGTATATATATGGGTTCCTATCAGATTACTGAAGTTTCAAAACTTTGAGAGTCATATGGTTGGGAACATATGATCAAAGTTTTGAAACTTTGAATGTTTTGAATGGAGATTGCAGTACAGCATGTAACTGGAAATGTATCCTTTTCCACAATGTACTGCGATCTCGAAGTTGGTATATTTAATTAGCAGGGGGTGTGAGGGGTGCAGAGGGGGTTGACCTCCTGCAAAAATGTTAAAAAAAATAATTAAAAAAATTTTTTTTTTAATGTTTAGAGTTCCAAAACTTCGATCATATGGTCTCAGCCATATGAATTTTGAAGTTTTAGAACTTCAATAATCTGACATATATATATATATATATATATATATATATATATATATATATATATATATATATTTATGGATCTACTTAACTTAATCTAACAATTACAAGGTTGACAGCCAAAACACTGAGAAAAAAAATCTCAGATTCAAGGTATCAACATACATTTGCCATACTGGTACAAGACTGCTATTATAGCAAGGAAGGGAATACGCCTTTGACCTGTTAATGTGCAACTTCGGACATGGTATATGTAAATAGCAGGATATAGGGGTACAGGGAGACTTGCCGTCTGGCAAAAACATTGGTTTTGAATTTGCATGCCCCGAGGTTATGTCTCGGAGCATGTGAAGTGCAGTATCTGTTAATATTTTGAGTTGATGCTTTTTGTCAGTGTTTTGTGTGTCAGCCTATGTGCGAACATGCACACACACACACACACACACACACACACACACACACACACACATACACACACACATGTGTGTGTGTCTATATATATATATATATATATATATATATATATATAAATTATGCCCACCACTTTCTCTGCAGAGCCAGAGAATCTTAACATAAGTAATGTGACAATATTAAAACAAATTTACACCTACCCCATCATTATCAATGTACTAAAAAGCTTAAATGTCGATAGGCAATAAAACAAATGAATGAAACCATTCCTGAATGCAGAAAAGAAGAATTTGAGCTTACTAATACTAACTGCTATATGCATCCACAAGCCACATGTAATTGTCTGTCTATTCAAGAAAAAAAGTGCCTGAAACTGCAATAAAACAGATCTGTACAAGTATCATG